>NC_043966.1:11725698-12025698 GCF_902148855.1 Sphaeramia orbicularis
ATATTTTTTATTTTTATTTACTTGGTTGGAAGAGTTATTAAGTGTCCGAGGTTTGTCATATGGTAATGTCGTATGTAAATGTAGTTTTACCAGTTGTCCACTAGAGGGAGGCAGTGTATCATTATTGGATTTTTACTACACCACCCACACAAGTACACGAGTATGATGTAAGCTTTCATTCTTCCCTCTTCTAACAGTAGATAGACTAATACTATAGATGTAGATTGATTTTAATGTACATATTTATACAGAAAGGATCATCAAAAAGCTTTTGAAATATTGACTATGTTAGTGTTACTGTGTTCTGTTTGAACTTTATTCTCAATTCAACTAAATCAGTGTATATGATGCAGAACACAGTTATATTTAATCAACTTAGTTAAAAGTGTAATTATTTGCAAATGGCTTTACAGTTTAAAATATCTGTGATGTTCAAGTTCCTCAAAATGTCTTTGATGAGAGTGCTAACTCCATACTTTCACCCAGGTTGGAGTTAAAAGCCAGATGTGAGCCTTATGGCTTCATACTTCCATTTCCACACCTGCATCATGTTCATTTAAGCCATCCCATCTGCTGAAAGAGAAATTCTAAGGAGTAATAATTTGCATCATTGTCAAAAGATTTTCTGCATGACTTACTTGCGTAATTGCAACAACTTGTTTGCTCTGCAGTTTTACCATCCAGAAGCCCTTCTGTGGACCCAGATAAAAATAGATAGACTCCATGTTCTCAAGCCAAGTGTACTGCCATGCCCTTCTTCAAAAATGGTCGCACTCAGCAATAATGTGTATTAAAATCTGAAGCTGCTCTCTTACTACTTTGGCTCCAAGTAAAGTGGAGCACTCAAAGCTGGGTCTCACCCAAGGAAATAAAACATAATACAATCCAAGTTTCTAAAACCTGGATAGTGCCCTCTTGCAGCCCCCTTCTCTTTACCCGGAACATACAGATGAAAAGAAAGCAAATAAATAAATAATCTGCATGTGTAAGTGGCTTCTGAAGAGGTTTTAAAATAACATCAGTGCATCTATTCACTGAAAATAAGCCAATCAACGCAGAAGCAGCAACAGAGGTTCATATTCACGAAAGGTTACAACATGCATTTACTTAAAGAAAAGGTATTAGAACATTTAACATTTTAACAACCACAGTCAGTTGCATAATCTTTTATGGGGTACTAGATTATGAGATCAAAATGATTAGAAGGGGTTAAACCAAATCTATGCATAGTTATTACATGTTCATATTAATGTAGCTGTTTAAACCATTAACATCTAACGTCTTTTTCTAAAACAAATTAATATTCCATGCAGGTTGCAGTGTTGGATCTATTTCTTGGTATAATTATTTACAGTCAAGCTGAGATGTGATAGTAGATAAAGAGATTCATATTTGTGCTTGTTTTATTTACTGATTTGCCTATTTAACACTGATAGACCTTCAGCTGACCTTTCCTACATGATTTAATCTGCATTTATTTAGTTCTAATCTTATCTGCAAGTTGCATTTTTCAATAAAAATCAGGTGTTTTCCTCTGTTTAATATACTGATCATGCATGTGTTCATAAAAGCTAAAAAGCTACTTAATTCAAAGGTTTTTACATAAGAATAAAGTAAAATATATCATTAATTTAACACAAAAATAAGCGTCTACAACCACTATCATTCTACATAGATTTTACCAGTAATCATAATCAATATTGTAGAGGATGACAGTATTTTCATGGTCCCTACGGAGTCTCTGAACATCCAAATGGATCATATCTGAAGACCATGAAAAGCAAAGAAACTGCATTTTACCTGAATTATTTAAATGTGTTAAGTTTTATGGTCAAAACGTTATTAAACATTTAACGCATAAGAACCCAGTACTACTTTGGTGGCAGTTCCCAAATGAATTTTTCTCTATATTTAACCTTCCTTAAGTGATTTACCACCATTTATTATAACATTATCTTCCGTATTTTGTGTTTTTTCAGTGAAAATTAGGTATTTTCCTTCATTTAATTTATTAATTATGCAGATGTTCATAAAAGCTCTGAGTAAAGTTGAGGTTTATTATATCAAAAACTGAGAAAACTGCAGAAAAAGTGACTTTTTCAGGCAAATCTATCATTTTCTCCAGCGCTTTATGAAGAAATGTTCCTTGAGCCGAAGGTAATAAGTCAATCTTTCCATAGAGTACATTTCTTTTATTATAGCTAGCCACTGATCCTCACGGGGTGCATCAGTTTTGAGCCAGTTCCTTGTAATGGCCTTTTTGGAAGTAATTATAAGAATTTTAAAGAGGTATAGTTATTTATGGATTTTACTGGTGAATCAATGTTGTAGAAGATAATAGTGTTTCCACATTCACTACGGAGCCACTAAACATCCAAATGGGTCATATCTGAAGATCATGAAAAGATGACAAACTATATTTTACACCAATTATTTACATGGATTGATAGGATTAATGGATCAACGGGTAATAAACAGTTTAGATCAGTAGATGGATTTGGTCATAGATGGATCTTTGGGTCTTTATGGGTTAAGATCAGTAGATGCTTTTGGTGGATGTTTAGGTGTTTAAGGTTTAACTGAACTTATTAAAATTAACCTAGAAAAGCACTCAGAAAGTGCAGACCTCTGCCAAGGCAGCTCTGCCTCCCCCCGATTACAACCAAAATCCATCCATAACTTTTTGAGTTATCTTGCTGACCACCCCTGATCACCACCAAAATTTAAGCATTTGTAAATAGTATCACCTACTCCTCCCTTTTAGCACGGCAACTCATTCTTGTAAATTGGAAGAATGACAACCCCCCCTCCTTTGGCAGATGGATAGGTGATGTCATGTTTTTCCTTAAAATAGAAAAGATTAGAGACACATTGAATGGATCAATGGGGAAGTTTAACGTGGTATGGCATCCTTTTATTTCTTATGTGGAACAGCTGACAGTGCACCTTGACTCTGGTAAATGTGTGCTGTGTACAAAGTGATTGGGTAATTACATAGTGGAACCCTTTCATTTTTATTTTTCTTAATTTTAATTTAAATTTATTTATTCATTTATTTATTGTGGCGTCTTATACTTCTGTTATATGTCTCAGTGTTTGTCTTACTTTTTGTATGTTCGAAAGACTGAATATGAATAAAAATACATTGATCAAAAAAAAAAAAAAATAATAATAATAATAATCATTTGTTCCTTGTGTCAGTATCAACATTTCCTGAAAATTTCATCAAAATCCATCCATAACTTTTTGAGTTATCTCGCTAAAAGACAAACAAACAGACAAACCCCGATGAAAACATAACCTCCTTGGTGGAGGTAATAACAGTTTGAGCTGGAGCTCCGGTGCATGATTGTTGCCAAACTCTTGGGAATAGTTGGGGTTCGGTGTGGCGTTCAATGACATTCAGGGACAAGTGTGTTGGGGCACTGGGGATCAAACAGCCAACCTTGCGGTTAATAAACCTACTGAGCCACATCAAATTTGTTTTATAAACATACTGTTTGCTGTGTTTTCTGGGTGTAAACATTGCCTGTATTGCAATTTGTACAGTGTTATTTTTACTCTACTGTCTACACTGTGTCCTTCAGTGTCCTCTTGCTCTCAGAGTGAGTGACACAAACTTTCTCTTACTGATATGTCCCCAAGAAAAAGAAAAAAAAACATTGCATGAAGATCAAGAATGTAACATTGGCACTGACTAAGTACAAGCAAGGGCATACTGTAGGTTCTTTGACATCTTTAAAGGGATTTATGCTCTGGGAATCCTCTGAGACTAACCTCAACCAAGGATTCAATGAAGCGAACCACACAGGGGCTGCAGATTGTCAGCTAAAATACAGAAAGTGCAGCTACAGCGCTACAGTGGTTCCGAGTCTGGGAGATCCGCCAGGCGTGGCCGGCAAACTGATGAGGACCGAGAGGTAAAGTGTCAAGGTGTGTCAAGAGAAATGCATCATGCGCTCAGGTGTGGCACAGAAAAAAACAGCCAGAAAAGATCCTCAGAATGTGAACTTGGACAACTTTACCTAATGCAAGTACAAACAGAGATGTGTGTGCGGTGTTCAGTCTTGTGTGTCCGTGCAGGCATGCTGACTGCACAGGCTACCATGCTACACCTGGAAAACTAAATCATTACGTGGCTCTTACATGACTTTACACTGGTTTGCACTTCATATTGTTGTATGTCTCAGCTTGTTCTTATGTTTGCTGACTAAGTGCTAAAACCACTGCACTGTTTTGGCAGAATTTCCACTAATTGGCTGATTGATTCAATGTTTATTTAAGTGCCTTGACCTTTTCTGGTGCAAAGCTCATATAGATTTACAAGACACTTTACCCTGAACGATTTACTTTTCCTCAAATTCAAATAAATACATTTCATAACACTCAATTTATATGCAAAAATGTCTTATTGTATTAGACACAGCGTGCTCTGTCTCAGCCTCTAGGCGTTTTCTAGAAATCCTGCCAAAGCAAACATCTCACATTAAAAAACCAACTCAACATATCAGCATTAGACAAGCAAAACAAATCAGGGCTCTTCATTTGGATCTTTTCAAGCACATAATTCCTCACATCACTGTACAGAGGGCAATAAAATACAACTTGAAATGAATATATAACTGCTAAAATAATACTTTTGTACCTAACATTTGCAGTTGTGAATGCATATTAATCTTGTGCGCCTCAAAATTTATTTTAACTCGACTCATGTAGCTACAAGTTACAAATAAATAGAAGTATCGGTGGGAAAAGCATTTATGGAGTACTTTTTAGCTCACCAGCCGATAGGCCGTGAGATACTGTGAAGGCACTGTCATCTTTTCGCAATTTCTTCAAACACCTTCTCTGGTGATTAATTTCAAATTTTATACGTACCTTCCTTGGGACAACATCTACAAAGTCTGTTCACAGTTTTGAGATATTTCAAATTTTTTTTAACGAATTTTTGAAATATTAAAAAATGAGCCTTTACTTACAATGGTCTGTATTTTGATGGGTTATAACATGGAAATGGTTAGAGATATCAATATAGTCACTATTGAGTACTGATAGGAAGTCATATATGGACTTTCATTTGGGTGCATGACCTTTGAACTTAAGTCACCTTGAAGGGTCAAACAAGAGGTCAACAATTTGTAGATTTCAACAATCTTCTTCTCCAAAACTACTGGTCAGATTCATTTCAAACATTATATGCAGCTTCCTTGGAACAATGTCTACAGAGTTGGTTCACAGTTTTCAGAAATTTAGATTTTTAAGTTTTACGAATTTTTGACATATTTCATATTTGCCTTTACTTATAATGGTCCATATTTTGATGGTTTATAACATGGAAATGGTTAGAAATATTAATATAGTTACTATTTAACGCTGATATGAAGTCATATATGGACTTTCATTTAATTAGTTGAGTTCTCCTCCAGTGAAAGTACCACCCACTTGTATTGGGAGATTGATCTCCTGCATCAAGACCACAGAACTCGAACATAGAGACAGAACCTGACAACCTCACAAATTCAAGTTATCATTGATTCTGGATAGAACATGTCTGTGAGCCTGAGGGCCACTGATCCTATTTTTATGTCTTACAAGATATTGTTAAGTGTAGGCTTTTCAAAAACACATAACTGTAAAAAAGCAAGTTTTATCCAGATGAAGATAAAAGAGTGAAGTACTTCCACACACATAGTACTTCCACATAGACTTATATCTGGTGATCATTCTGGGCAGTGATGTTACTGCTGGATGCCAAACCTTTAAAAATATCAGACAATGGGGAAATAAGTTTGTGGGCATGAAATATGTAATAAAGTTCTATATAAAAACATCCATGCATTCTTGAAACAAATACATCACGTCATGGGTTTAGTTCAAAGTGACTCGCAGCCACAAGTGGAAATGAAAGGAGTCTAAGCACAGTGTACGACGGCATACAATGGGGATATTGTATATGATTCAGATCACAAATATGACCGAGAACAGAGCTCACAACCCAAGAGAAACACACCAAGGTCTCAGAGCTGGATTAGAAGCACTGACCCGGTCACTGGGTGATGGCTCACAGGTTTTCTGACAGGAATTGATGTCTACAGTAACGTTAACAGAGACCCGAGGGGCTGGATCCCATGATACAGACTGAATTTTATTTCCTGTGTAGCGGCTGAATTTATGAACCTGTTTGACAAGTTTTCCATTTAGATGTTTAGATCAGGGGTTTCACACTCATTTTAATTCAGGGGCCACATTCATCCCCATATGATCCCCAGTGTGTTGGACCAGTAACATAATAATATATAAATAATATAAACTCCAAACTTTTCGCTATGTTTTAGAATGAAAAAAGTGAAATTACAGTATGAAAATGTTTAAATCTACAAAATATCCTTAAAAATGGGAATAACGTGAACAAAAATGAACAATCTGACATTTCTTTTTTTTAAAAAGTGCAATTTTAACAATATTATGCCTCTTACAGACCACAGTGGAACTACAAATACACAAAACATTATTTTTCTTAAGACGTTTCAGGTTGTTCATATTTTTTCAGGTTAAGGTTAGTTTGAAAGGTAAACATTTTTATGCAATTTAACTTTTTTTGTTTTTACACTAAAATAAACAAGTTGTCATTATGTGTAGTTTATTATAGTATTTTACTGGTCTGACCCACCTGAGATTGAGCTGAATGTGGAACATGAACTAAAATGATTTTGACACCACTGGTCGTTAATATCTTAAGTGTAATTTTTGCATTTCACAAATCCATCCCACGGGTCATATTAGAACCTTGAATAAGCCAGTTTTTGCTTGGGGGCTGTATGTTTAAGACCTGTGCTTTAGACCTCCTTTTATTTAACTCTTACTATTCATTTGGGAATTTCTCAGTTAAATATTTGCTCACTGTGACAGTCTGAATTGAGTTTGTAGTGGTTAATGGTGCAGTGGATTAGCCCTCATTTGTACTGAGGAGTAACACAAACAAACTACACTAAAGATGTATTGACACAATCCTGTTAAGACTGGAGAAAAGCAGGCCTGCTCCTCAAACAGAATGGTGTTTATGTTTTTTCTCCAGAAAAGTTTTATTGCATAAAACTGCCTGTGAAGCAAAAGTGACAGTTGTTTCTTTGGTGGAGAGAAGCTTAACTGCAGATGGAGATACGTTGCTATGCAACTGGGATTTCAAAAGTACTCGCAGCGCCAGGGTCACATTTCAATGTCTGTCTCCAACAGCTTGGCAAGAACTGATGACTGCTAATAATGCTATTTTTAAAGCTCCTCATTTGCAACCCTCCGAATATTCTACAGAATATATACTGTCATTAGATCATGTGCTTTTGCTACATAGTATTCAGGAAATATAACTTAATTCCCTGGTTGGTATATAACGCTTTTCCCTCTATTATTCATTATTATTTCAGGGATGTTCAGATGTGTAATTATTTGCTGCATTCAGTGGATGCCACTCTGAAACTGAGCTCTTAGTAAAATGAAAAGCAAACAAAAACAAATGTGAGAGATCAACAGGAGTACAAATTACTCCTTGTCTTTAAAAACACTTTCATTTAATTTTTCCACTCCCGTATTCTAATTATTTTCTCTACAAACTACAGTGTACATCTGTCTTAGGATTCCACTGGCTCATACTCCTTCAGGTGCATTTAATACATGTCACATATGAAGTATTTTCTGTTTTATCTTGCTCTAAAGATTTTATTATTGTTCCACCACTAGTTTCCCTGGCCAAGGCTTGTGAATGGCAGCACTCATCGCGCCAGGAAAAAACGACTTGTCACTCTCGACTCCGCCTCTCCACCCTCAAGTCATGCATGCACACACTCGCAGCCCCTCGATACCTGCTGAAGAAAGTCCCTCTTGTTTGACCCTCTCAGCTGGAAACATCCTGCGGAGTGATGTTTCATCTTTGTACGTGACAGAGGGTCACACATGCTGCATGAAACGTCCATTTGTCTTTAAACCTCATATTTAGCTGTAAATAAGTATGCTTTTAAAGACAACAAAATTAATATGAAATACAAGTTAATACAACTTGATGCAATCACTTATTCTAGGAAAGTACTAGCCTTTTTACTACTATTAGAGTACATGAGATTAAAGTAATTATCTCAGGACATAAAAGTATGAAGTTTTAAGATTGAAAATATGAACTTTACACATTGTCTGCATGTTTCACAGTGGGCTCCTTCACTACCCTGTTGTATGAAACCACATCAGTGCACAGTTAACACACAGCACCTTTCAGACATGAAGGCCTAGTGGGAGATACAGGGGTCAACCAAAGAGGGGTGGGGGGGCAACCCTGTAAAGTCATGTATTGACTCAATCATGGCACGACCAGAAAAACAGGAAACATTTAACACCGTTTGGTTCAGGGCGAAGTAAAACAAAGCACATATGTTCCTACAAAGCAACAGAAACCCTGCATAGATCAACACTTACTCGCAACAAAGGAGGTTAAAGAGGGAGAATGATGACGAAACTGGGATAAGACAGCAGATACACAAACACCCTCAAGCTCTGTCAGCATAAAAGCCAACTTAAAGAGGCTGATTTTTGACATGTTAGGTATTTTTTTCACTCAGAACAAAATGGCTGCAAGGGGGGAAGTTCAGTGTTAACACGTTTCACCTCTAGGTGGCAGTGTTTCCTTCTTGATCGAGACGTCCTCTCTCCCGGGAAGATTTGGATAAGACCACACATTTCTTCTCCCACTGCTCTCACCAGACTGCACTTGTCACTGGAAAAATGGTGTAACATCACACATCAAAATAACTGCATCAGTTTAAACACAGACATTTGGCATTTCAAGCTAATTCGAGCGCAGCCGTCAGAGGGAAACTTAAATCATCAGTTAATGTAATGACTGTGATCTCTGTTACCCACATACAGTGCATTTCCAACTGTTAGACTAATGTGATAATGGTACATTTAATTAGACATAAATGATGGTGGCAATAGACATGAGGCTACCTCAAGGGAGCAGATCTCATCGTCTCGGAGGATGGTAGTGTCAGACCAGTCAAGGATCAGGGTTCATAATAATAGTCCTGTTGAAGCAAAACACGACAAATCATCTTCTCTGGAGCAGACCATGACCTTTGACCTCTGAGGGAGTGAATTCCCTGATTAGGGCCAAAACAGCTGCATATTATCATTATTTTAATGTCATGGTTATGAACATTACTTTAATCTTCCTCTGTTCTGTCAAATAAAGTTTGCAGACGTCATATTTTAGTTTTTATCTATATTTTTGATATCATGTGTGAGGCTCTGGGGCAGATCCAGGACATATCCTCACTAGGGTCACAGGGGTCGCTGGAGCCTATCCCAGCTACTTATGGGTGAAGGCGGGGTACACCATGGACGTCACCAGTTCATCGCAGGGCTGACATATAGAGACAAACAACCAATTATTCTCACATTTACACCTATAGGCAATTTAGATTAACCGATTCACCTATCAGTGCATGTCTTTGGATGGTGGGAGGAACCCAGAGCGAACCCATGCAGACACGGACAGAACATGCAAACTCCACACAGAAAGGTCCCATCCCCATCAACTGGTGTTGGAATAGAACCCGGGACCTTCTTTCAGTGCTATCTACTGCATTACCGTGTCACCCCTAGATCCAGGACATGTTGGGGAATTTTACATCTCGGGGATGGACGGATGGACATGTAACTGTATATTTGTAATAAATTGTATTGTATTGTATTCGATCCTGCAGGGCACATTAATTCTACCTGATTTATATATATTTCATTAACCCTGTAAAGCCTGAACCACTAAATCATTGACAGAAAATTCCAGTTTTTTGAAAGTGGAGCCTTTATTGGTCCGTCTGAACAACCAAAACGTTATTTTTTTCAAATATCAATTTCCATGTATGAGTTCCAATTTTGTATCATATTTATTACATCAGATCTCAATGCTCGAATATTATTATTTTTGAACAAAAAAACAATAATATAACACAAACATGTATAACAAATTAGGAATTCCTTTTCAAAATTGGCAAAGTTCTGCCTCCTTCCTCATTAATAACAATCTTGTAGAACGAATTCCTCCCCCCTGGTGGATTATCCGTGTATTGCATGTATCTAATTGTGTACATCAGGTTTTTTAAGAAAAAAAAAATCACACTATTCATGTAGAGGGCTTCAAAACTCATGTATCAATCAAATATGACACATAATATAAGGTTAAGAGTAAGGTAACGCCACAGTTAAGGTGTGAGTTTGATCACATAAAAGGATTTGTTGGTGACATACTACAGGATGGTTGTTGCCATCGTTACCTTCCTAATTGTGTTTCACTCATGAGCCCACTGTAAGGTAATTTATTCCTGAAGGGTAAATTCATTCTCAAAAATCAATCAGTTGACTTCATCAAGAGAGAGTGTTCCTGTTTCCTTTTTTGGCTGTTCTTCTGACCTTGCAGATGTCAATGTGTGATTACGTGCTGTCAAACTCATTTAACGTCACTAGAATTGATGACTGCATATTATTTTACAGTTGAGACTGTTAATTATGTGAATGATTTAGTCTTTTAAACAGTAAATCAGGTTGATGTAGTCAAAGCTTTGATTAGGACGTATCAATCGATCACCTGAATGCTTCAAAAACAAACTCTGAAAAGAAATGAGCTGATGCACAATGGAGTTGTTATGGTGACCACTTTACACTCACTGTCCTTTTGATTTCAGTGAAAATGCCATTTGTATTAATGTCTAATTTTGCAGCCTCCCTGTTATTAATTCCAAACAAACGAGCCACAGCCAAATGACACTGAATGATTAACGGAACATTTCCTACGAGGCTTTAGAAATGATGGGAGAGTTTAATACTTCATTGATGAGAGCTGTTGTGCCATTTCTGTCTGGTTATAATTTAGAGGGCTTGAAAGATATAATCAGCGGAGCTTCACATCAACAGGTGGCATGAAATAAAATAAGCTCAAGCTTTTATAGTCTCGTATAAATCCAATTTTTAGTTCATATTTGCACAGGTATTAAGCAGTACAGTGGTTAAAACACACTTAGCCAAAGTTGTGTGGAGCTTTTTTACCCTAAAGGCAATTTCTACACACATCCCTCCCTATATTTAAAATATACAGGTTTAGAATTTTACTCACTAAATCATATTTGCACCACAAAATAGTACAGTCAATCAAATATATAAAGTTGGGGTATTTTTATAAACTATTTAGCAAAGACTCACAGTACAATATAATGCATCCAATGTTTAACCTTTTACAGGGCACTCATAGAAATACTCTAAATCCAAAATTTCAACTTTAGTGTGTTATTGGAGGACATAACAAGACTTTTTTATTGTTATAGAAAATCAAGATCAGTCAACTTATCGTATTTGGTTCCTTACCCTTAAAGGTGAAGACACACCAACCCAACTGCGGATTGGCACCAGAAAAGGTAGCTCTACTATCAGTCGGATCCCGTTTCCCTGACACAGTCAAAAAAGTGTGAAAAACAAACCAAATCGACAACTGACTTCAGCGTACGTTTTGCGTTTGCTTGAGACGTAAAACCGGAAAATGACGGAACATCTCTGTAAACACAGAGCTCGCTGTCGTCAGTCATTGTTGTCAACAGAGAGTGTTGAGTCGTTAAGATGGGTTGTTGTTGTACTTGTTGAACGGACAGCTAGTAATAAGATTCTCACGTTGTCAGCTCTCAGGCTTCTTCTTGTGGAAGAAGAAAGATGTCACAGACAAAAACTAAGGAGAAATCACACTATGCTAACAATGCTAACAGTGTTCACGTCATGGAATGAATGAAGTCCATAAAAGACACTGACTGGCACTCATTCAGATACCTGTGCTTGCGCTAGGAAAATGAAAGATACAGCCACTGTGGCCACATTAGTAGAAATGAGTGTCGCTACAAAAAGCCACAGCCAGTCTGGGTCCCTGCAGTGGGGTGCGTAACGGATGAGCATAGCTCCCCCGGGAAATTTTGGGAAAAATGAAGTCTTTTTCCTGCATTCTGGTGCATTTTGAGCTTAAAAATATGTTCAATCTGGCTTCAGTTTCATACAAAAAAAATCATAAAAAATTAACTTAAGCCAACATTTTCATCTAAACTATTTTTTATTTCTAATCTAATGTATAACAAAACAATAAATGATAGACTTATAAATACAATTATTCTGACCACTGATGTTCATGAGATTCAATATGAGATTGAAAATAAAATAAATTTACCAGTGAGACATGATTTATCATAAAGTCATTTGGTAATTAAATATGGACAGATATGGACTCTTGAAATTATTTTATTTAGACTAGAAAGTACTCCTGCCCAGACAAGAATGTACATGGACTGATTACTAATTTAAACTTAGATATCTCAGATAATTGACTTCTTTTCAACTATTTGACTATTTATTGAGTACTTGTTGATACCAAGTACCGATACTAGTACTTAATAATCCCATTCCAGTTCTTAGTTCCTTTTGTAAATGTGCTTTATTGTCGTTGTCATTAGTCTGACTGGAACAAAGTGCTGCTACTGACATTTAATGTGTTGGAATGAGCATTTCTCAATTAATCCACCAGGGGGCACCGCTTTTAATTAACCATACTGGACAAATACCACGAAGAAGAGAAAAGTTTTTTAAGAAGAAGAAGAACAAAGTCAGTAATAACAAACATGGAGACGACAGAGGTAACACTAATGTGTCACTAATATTGCAGCGTTTTCGCTGGTAAGGTTTAAAAGTGAAGTTTCAGCAGGTAGAGTTTTGTTTCGTTTTCACTTCCGCTGGTGGTGGTCTGCACTGCTCCGTACTTTCAATAGATGTTGTACATGACGAAATGAATGAGCGGTAACTTCCCACAAGTGAAGTGTGCAGTGTGAATTTGTAAAAAATCGGAAACGTTCAGGTGAGTTCGATCGCTCTCGGCAGCGCTCTTCAGTAGTGGAGACCGCATTTGTTATTTTCCTTGGTTATCGTTCGGACATTTTCGATCAGAGATGTAAGTTGGTTGATTTTACTAAAAAATACCTTTGCCACTGTGGCTACACGGGTTGAAAACAACTTTGCCAACTAGGAAAATGCATCGCCAATGGCGATGTAGCGATGGGCTAGTGCAAGCCTAGGATACGATATGAGCAGTGAATGGGCTATTATAGAAGACAATAATAGTGTGAAGTACCTTGGCAGAGCTGGATTCACATGGAAACTTCCTCTTCACTGATTCACTAGTCAAGGGCTATCCCTCCACCAATCAGACTGGCCCAACTGAACGACAGGTAGCAGCTGATTACACATGTTGAATCGGCCCAAAAGACTGGCAACAGGATAAACAACGGCCGATTGCAGAGGCCACACCAAACAGAGTCATGTCACCGGCCTCACCAGACTGCCCAACAACGTCCAAATGCCAAAAATGTAGTTGGTGTGTCTTCACCTTAAGTGGCAAAGACATAAATATACAAAATACAAGAAAAACACATGTAAGGTGAAAGGAACATGTATTGTAGAACATTAGAACATCACTTTTAGAACATTAAACAAACATAAGTGCTGATCCAGACCCCTGTCCACATCCACATTAACCCTTTGAACATCATTCCTTACATTAGTACCATTACTTCATGGTACCTAACAAAGCAGGTACACTCACTGTTCATGCAGAGGTGGACCTTACAGACCCTGTAGACCACATTGGACCTGAGATTGTTGACTCACTGTCCTCACTTTAACTGGTGCTGTTACTGTCTTGTAATGTATGTGGAAATTACCAAAAACAGTCACTTGCCTGATAAAGAGTTAATGTGCTAAGAATCAGTTGAATTTTGCCAAGTGAATCTCTAATTGCCATCGTACTCATCAAGATTAGAATTAATTAAAGCAGAGCTCAGATGGAGACACATATCTCTTCTTGTTATAATCATGTCAGAGCATATTTGAATTGTTCATCAAACGAAAAAAACAACAGAAAACAATCCTCCACGGTTGACTTGATGAGACAAAAACAATCAAAACAGTCATTTTTCGCACTTGAAACTAGACTTGACATGACATCCGCCCGAGCCTGTTCCTAAAAAGACAGAATGACGTTGCGTTTGATGCTGATTTGATCACAAGTTTTCCAGTTATCAGAGATGCTCGGCGCCCTGAATCATCATTTCATGTAGTTCGTGATACCCTCATATTCTCTGAAATATTTCTTTTGAAGCACAAACTACAAAAAGAATATTCCAGAGAAATTTAGCGCACATTTCCTTACACTTTGTTCTTCGTTCTCTGATTCCTCTGTCAGTGTGGGTTGACATTCATAATGAAATAGCATTTTGCTCAGCGTCATTATCCAGCATGAACCTGCCATCAAAAGATCTGGTTCTAGTGACAAAGACGACCAATCCTCAGTCCTGCAACTGTTATAATGAAAGAAAGCACAAGTGACCCTTTAACCATAAAGACCCTGTGCTATTTTTGTGTCAGTTCTCAAATGAATTTTTCTATACATTTAACCTTTAAGTGATTTATGAGCATTTATTATAATATTATGTCAGTATTTTCCATTATTTCAGTGTAAATCATGTTTTTTTCTACATTTCATTCACTGATCATTTGGATGTTCATTAAAGCTCAGAGTAAATTCATAAGTTATTATATCAGAAAGAGAGAAAACTGAAGAAAAAGGGACTTTTTCAGCTAAGATATCATTAACTGTAGAGGTTGACCGATTTGGGTTTTTTAAGGCCAATGCCGATGCCGATTTTCAAAAATTTGATCAGCTGATGGCCGATATCTACAGACGATTTTTGAAGCCGATATTTAAGGCCGTTTTTTTATTTTATATTTTTAAAGCACAATGACTGTAAAATACAATTGAAACACTCAGATAATTAAGATATTTATGTAGCAATATAAAAAGAATTATTAAACAAGGCAAGGAAGGTTTATTTATATAGCACATTTCCCATACAAGACAATTCAAAGTGCTTCACATAAAATATAACACCATTACAGCAGGGTGCAGGGGAAGCAATAAAAAGTATAGGCATTAAAAAAACAAATAAAACCCAAAAAAACAAATAAACAGATTTTATACACGTATTGAACATTTACTTTATCATAACATTTATTGAACTTCAAGTGCTGCCCACACAGGTGCCTGATCAAATATCTTACAATATTTTTACTACTGAACAAATACTGTCTTTCAAAAAAAATTAAGGCCGATGACCGATATTGAAAAAAATCTATATCTACCACTAATTATCTGAACATAAAAACAAGGGTCTCCATCCACTGTCATTGACTAAACTCCATGGGTTTTACTGGTGAATCAATGTTGTAGAAGATGACAGTGTTTCCATGTTCACTACGGAGCCTCTGAACGTCCAAATGGGTCATATCTAATGACCATGAAAAGACGACTAATTGTATTTTACACCAATTATTTCCATGTATTGATAGGATTACTGGATCAACAGGTATTAAATATTTTAGATCAGTAGATGCTTTGGTTGCCAATGGTTTTTTGGGTCTTTCTGGTTTAAAACAAATGTAATCCTCCTGTAGCCTTTGGACTCAGGCCAATGACCATTCACTAACTCAGTTTTCAGGGTTATGAGGCATTTAAGATCCTGGTGATTTATATCAGACTTCCAGCTGTCAGTCAACATTACTACATGAGTCACCAGCTGAAAACCCTCCAATCGCATCACAGCCTCATGCATTTTTCATGCCATCCTATTTGCCTGCTTAAGGGTGACTCGGAGCAGCTTGTGTCTTAACAAAGCAAACTAGAAGGCCTAAAACCTGAAAGGTCCAACAAAATAGGTAGAAACCTAATGACCGAGTACAACCTGATACACTGGGAAAAAGATATGTATAAATACATGGATTTTAAGTACAGTATTAGATGAAATATCAGGTGTAAGATGTGGGACTGCTTTTATCATAACATGCCCTCCTGAAATTAGCATCAAAGCTGCAGTTCTTGATGTTTTTTTGGCATCACAGGGCAAAAAAAATCCACAATTGCCTTTCAGCATATTGTAATTCAAGTGATCTGACATGAAACAAGAATTCTATCTACATCTGTGGAGGTAAATATGTGATTGACAGCTGTAATTACAATCGCTGATCAGATTCAATGGGACGCGACTCTACCGCTTGCCTCCAAGGCTGTTTCTTTTATTTTTCAGAAAAAAAGACAAAGATCAAAACAAAACATAATGTGTAGGTGAGGCCAAAATCCCCACAGGTTCATTTAATTTAATTTCACCCAAACAAGTACAAACAACAAGATATAGTGAGTGTCAGTAAATAAAGGACATAAGAGGCTGAAATGTAAGACATGCTAAATGCTGTCTGGAAGAGTATGTGTGAAAAATGAATGTGTGACTTTGTCTACATCCGAAAATACACACTTGTATGAAATTATGTACGAACGCGCTAATCATTAGGCTAAAAACAGAATGAAGGATTATTATGTACGTCTGAAACCTAAGTATTAAACAAATATAATTACATACCATTTCTGGCTGAATATTACAGTATTTGAGCTCTCGACACTTCACTGGTATGAATCTCCCATAATGCATTGTAGTCATGGCAACAACGGACGATGACATACAGCAAACTGGGCGCAGTAGATATGGTTGGTAGTATTCCACAAATGCTAGTACAATCAATAATAGGTTATTACATGCATATCGTGACCCCAAGTCACGAGAAAGGTTTCGGGAATTAATATTTATTTAGATTCTTAGCAGTGAGTCCAAAAAGATTCAGTATGTTTATTTATGCAAAAGTATGCTGAATGTTAGCACAGATTTTCTGTATAGAATTTCACATGGACTTGTAAGAATGACCAAAGTTAAATAAAACTGTACTTACAAATCTGAAAGGCTGTAAATAATACAGGGGAGTATTGAAAAAATATATATAAATAAAAAAAAATTTAAAAAAAAGTAGTAATTTGTCCTTAGAAGAGACAGAACTGTTCAACAGGTGTTGGAGGGAATTCAACAACCTGGCACCATGGTAATTCAGAAAAAGAAAAAAACGCCCCCTAGTGGTTAAACTTTTTGGCCAATGAAAGTCATTTGCTCCTTGAAGCTTGACATTGAAGCTTTATCCTGTAAAGTCTGAACCATTTAATCATTAACAGAAAATTCCAGTTCTTTGAAACTATTGGTCCTTCTGACCAACCGAAAAATATTTTTTTTCAAATATCAGTTTCCATGTATGAGTCTCAATTTTGTATCATATTTGATACATTGGGTCTCAGTGCTCAAATATTATTTTTTAAACAAACAAAAACATAATATAACACAAACATGTCTAACAAATTGGTAAGTCCTTTTCAAAATTGTCAAAGTTCTGCCTCCTTCCTCATTAATGACAGTCTTGTAGTGTCACTGGAAAGGCCTCTGGTGAACGAATTCCTCCCCCTGGTGGATTATCCGTGTATTGCATGCATCTGATTGTATACATCAGGTTTTGCAAGAAAAAAATATCACACTGATCATATAGAGGGCTTCAAAACTCATGTATCAAATATGATACGATTGGTGATACAGGGTTAAAAAGTGTTTTCTGTTTTCCACAATCACATGAAATGGCATCAAGTTCATCTATCCTTATATTCAGTATTTTGATGTGGACGGAGAGGAGAGATGTGCAGAAAAATTGTGCGTTTTGTGCAGTTTTAGCAAAAAATGGAAGCAAATTCATAATTATACCAAGTGTCTTTTGAAGATGAAGAAAACACATTCATGTTTTCAGTGATGAGACTGATATTCCAGATATTCTTAAGGCAAAATATGACACACAAGGGGCTGAAAAATACCACTGAGACTTGGACAATAGTACACGAATATTAGTTATCTCTCAATTATGCAGAATGTGATTGTAACTGCCAAACATAATGCAATGAAATCATCCCTGATTTAATTAAAGCATGGCAGGTACTCCTACCTTTTGCAATTTACATTCTCTGTGAGTCTCCCTGAAACAGTCCTGATATAATAACACACCCACGTAAGATGCACACCCGGTCATTATTTTGCCCTCTGCATAGAATTTCACAGCTAATGCTTTGATGTGAAGCCTTGATTTTTGGGGAGCTGCTGTGTTCGCGGCTGCCTGAGGCTACATTTGAGTTCTATTATTTATCACTGAGTGTCATGGGGCCCAGAAGGGAAAGGAAGGGAAGACAGGGGAAAACAAGGCTCATCTTCTATTATTCTTTGATACACCTCCTCACACAGCAGACAGTGGAGCTAGCATGCTCAGTGTCAGTGCAAGTTTTAATTGGTCTGTTTCAGTGGATGTCATTGCTTCGACAGTGCAGCCTGTCTCTGTCTGTAGTGTGGTTGAACCTAAAGGGTAATAGCAATGAACTCTGAGCTGTGAAGTTTCCATGTCAGTCTATAATGTCTTTTACACCGCATTTCTGGTCATATGTGTAATAAATGTTGTAGTGTATCACCCCATTGTGACTCTAATAGTGTAGTTTCGCACTGAAGGCTAAGGTGTGTTTAACTCCCTCGATAACTCTAACTCTCCCATGAAAAGGCTACGGTTTAATTTTATCTTGCTTTTTAACCATTGCTGTTTTATTAATGTGTTGGATGAATATTGGGTTGTTAAAGCTCACTGCTGTCAGTCTAATATGCAGTTTTTAAGAGTTATTAAAAAGTAGTTTGTGCAGTTTTAATGTGCTTTTTCTTCAAATTTGTTTTGGGTTAGTAAAGCAACAGATTTATGTTCGTAAATGAATAATCACTGTTTTACCAGAGAACACAGGTGGCAGAAATAAACACATTATTTACTGAAAGAAAGTGCAGATAAAATCAGGCTCTGATAAAAGTGCAGATTCAACAATAGTCTAGTAAAAGTGAAAATATATATGGTGTCTAAAATTCAGTTCTAAGTACATCTCACTATAATCTTCTGATGTAAACTACTGTAAATATTTACAGCACTGTTTACAGTTAATTACTGTAATTGGCCCGGTATTATGAGAAACTGTATGTGATTTCCAGAAATTTACTGTATTCTTTGAAATTGTGGTACTTTGCTGTTTTTACATTTACACTAGTGTTTCACATTACTATGACTATGACTACTATGACTATTGTAGTTACATTTCTAATATTTGTTTCTATGCTAATTTACACAATATGGACGAAAGTATCACGGTAGATTGAATTCAGGTGTTTTATTGCCACAAAAAGATAATGAAAACACTCACAACAAGTGGTACCAGGCACAACAAACCCCACCCCTCGCACGTATTGTAGCTTATTTTGGCATTGATCCAGCTGATGTCACCATGTCTATGCATGTGCTGATGTCAGCACATCAATCGCCTCTATATACGTGCCAAGTCTGAAGTAAATTGAAACAAAATTGATGTTTTTATAGACATTTGAACTTTCACCCATTATAAGTAAATGGGAGGAAAGAAAGAATGAAAAAATTCAGTAAAAATTTTGAACTTTGACCTACTTTTCCTAAAATGTAATCACATCTATTCTGGGTCACTGGCAACCTATAAACCCAATTTGGTATGAATTCAGCCAATAGTTTTGCTGCTAGAATGGGGGGGATTACTGTATATTGCATATTGCAATAAATATCATTGGAATAAACATTTTTATTTAGTCTTGGGAGATAATTTTGTTGTTTTTTTCTTTTATTCAGTGTTACTCGTACTATCATGATTGTTTGAAATGTTCAACCCCTAAATTCTGAAAATATTTGTCATGTTATGACTGTAAACAATTATTTCAAAACACAAACAAATGTCAGGTTTCTTCAATTCTCACAGAGAAAGAAAATCAGCCTTTAAACTCAAAGAAACTGATTTGGCATTTATCTTGTAAGTATTGAGAGTAACATTTTTATCATAATCTATAAAACCAATGAGGATAGAAATCCTGCAGACTGTAGGTGTGATGTTCCCCAATGCTTTTGTCCATATAGTGCAACTTAATCTTATATCAACATAGAAAAATGTATCAATATTCAGCCTTTCTACCCTCAATTAAACTAAACAATATACTGAAAATAATTATTAACTTCAGTAAAATGTGCCAAGCAGAGGACTATTTTTTTTGTCTTTTTACATATTAGATTAGATAACATTAGACTTTATTGATCCCACAATGGGGAAATTCAATGATCAAGGCAGCAACAGAATAAAGTGCAAGAAAACAAGGATAGTGCAAAAAAAAAAAACAAAACAAAATAGTGCAAAAGCAAACAATATAAAATAAAAAATAATAATAATAGTAATAAAAAAACAAAAACTAAAAACCTATACAGACTATACACATATTTACAACAGTTGTGGGTAATGCAAGTATGGATACAGCAAGGGATCATATTTACTGTTTTATTACCTCCGCCAGGAGGTATTGTGATCGCTTTGCTTTGTGTGTTTGTGTGTCTGTTAGCAAGATAACTCAAAAAGTTCTGGATGGATTTTCATGAAATTTTCAGGAAAGGTTGATACTGGCACAAGGAAGAAATTATTAAATTTTGGTGGTGATCGGGGGGTGGGGGGGCAGATCTGTCTTGGCGGAGGTCTGCGCTCTCCAAGTGCTTGTCTTGTTGTCTCATGCATTTAGGTTAAAATTGGTCTTAATGTAATATGAAAATATTGAATAATTTCCCTCCAATGCATAAAGAAAGCTGCCCGTCTTCACAAAGTAATAAGCAAAAGGATAGATATGTTAAAACATGGGGCGTAAACGTAAAAACATACCCCCCACACACACACACACACCGCCTCTATATGTAATCTATGTATAGAACAACAAGCTTTATGAATAAACGAAAGCAAAATTAACTGTTGTCAGGAGACAGGATGTAAAGACCTGTTATTTCAAGTCAAAAGCTGAAATAACAAATACCACCCCGACCACCACACCCTTACTGTTTTCTTCTTCTGCGCTGAATCTAAACATCCTGTAAACAAACTGTCATAAATTAAAGTCAAGTAAAAGCCTTTACATTGAGATAACAATAAAAAACTAGAAGAAATAAGAAAAAGCCAATGTTAAAAATGATCTGTAATTTAGCTCCACAAATGGTCGGTTTTGTGGGAACACTGCAATCCAGATGCATCTAGACATAATTATTCTCTACGGTCTGCAGTAGTAATGACTTGGGTTAAGAGAGTAAACAAGTCCTGTGGTGTGCTGACAAAGACAAATGACACACTCCGTCTCCTACCCTCAAACCTTATGGTTTTCCTGTGTATCCAGTGCTTACAGCAGATGCACTCACACTTATTCATGCTTGAGCGTTACACATTTCAATTTTTAACCTGAGACAGAGTAGGAGAAGCAGAAAGGGAGACGTGGAGAAAAAGGATGCTCTAATTATCTTATTGGCCCCTTGTGGTCGTCCCTCAGTGGAAACGGCCCCTGTAACGGCTCTATAATGGGCTCCGCCTCACACAGGTGCATCCCAGTGCGACTCCAGCCACCAACGCAGATGGAGGAACTCCTTCTTATTCATTCTTAATCTTTGTAAATGAAGGGATGCAGTCCCTCGCTATTTCACCAGTGTAAACTTTTAAAACTGATGCCTTTCCTTTAGATTTGTACGTCATTGTGCTGTTTATCTTGTATGTTAGTTTATGCTTTACAGAGGCACAAAAGTATATCAAAATGACATTTAAGAGCAGCAAGTCAAGTGAATAAATGATAAAAAGTTTTTAAAAACGGAAGAAGTTAACCCTGTAAAGCCTAAACCATTAAATCATTGACAAAAAATTCCAGTTTGTTGAAAGTGGAGCCTTTATTTGTCCTTCTGAACAAAAAAAAACATTTTTCTTTTAATATCAATTTCCATGTATGAGTTTCAATTTTGTATCATATTTGATACATCAGGTCTCAATGCTCAAAAATTATTTTTGAGCCAAAAAAAAAAAAAAAAAAACCCAAAACTGTCATATAACATAAGCATGTCTAACAAATTGGTAATTGCTTTTCAAAACTGGCAAAGTTCTGCCTCCTTTCTCATTAATGACAGTCCTGTAGTGTAACTGGAAAGGTGAACAAACACCGCCCCCCCCCCCCCCCCCCCCCCGGTGGGTTATCCATGTATTGCATGTATCTAATTGTATACATTGGGTTTTTCAAGAAAAAATATCACACTGATCATGTGAGGTCTTCAAAACTCATGTATCAAATATGATATATTTGGTGTTATAGGGTTAAAGAAGAACCAGGACAATAAATAATCATGTTAAAATGATACCAGATTTACTGGAATGTCAGTGTTTTAGCAGATTTCGCATACTTAGAAAGCGCGCTCCACAGGTGAGAGGGCATAGAAAGTAAATGCATTCAATGAGAATCAGAATCATTTACTAATCACAGAAAAAAAAGGTCACGTTAGAGATAGTGACTTATGCACTGATGTCCACACTAATGTGGATTTATCACCTCTGCCAATGTTTTTGGTGGCGTTGGTTTGTCTGTCTGTCTGTCTGTCCGTGTGCAAGATAACTCAAAAAGTTATGGACGGATTTAGATGAAAATTTCAGGAAATGTTGATACTGGCACAAAGAACAAATGATTAAATTTTGGTGGTGATCGGGGGTGGGGGCACGGGGGGCAGGGGGGCCCACTGATCTGCCTTGGCAGAGGTCTGCACTCTCCGAGTGCTTCTAGTTTAGAAATTAGAATTTTTTTTTCTACATTTGAGCCTATTGTCCACATATAAACAGTGTTTTGTGGATTTTAACAACTTTCTCCAAAGTATAGATAGATAGATAGATAGATAGATAGATAGATAGATAGATAGATAGATAGATAGATTTGAGTGATTCTGACTATTTCCCAACTGTCATTTCTGCATTATTTATTATAATTTTGTTTGTTTTGTTTCTAATTGTACAGCTTTTTATGTTTTTGATTTATTCTTGTATTTTATTCATTTATTCTTCTGTACAGCACTCTTTTTTTTACAGTTGCTCAATTGCCACGTTTCCAGTGCGTGGTACCGGCTCGACTCAACTCGACTCGACTCGGCCTTTTTGGGTTTCCATTATGAAAAAGGACCTGGATTCTGGCACCCCATACTAGTTTTTTTGGTATCACCTCCGCCGAGGTTCCAAGCGATACTAAACAGTGACGTATAACACTGCAGACCACTGATTGGTTGGATACTTTTCTCTGTGACCTGCCGTTTTACAAAAAAACAATGCGGAAGTGAACAGTAAATATAGCGGTACATTAATCCACATGATAACAGCCCAAAACTACACCTACACCATGGTCAGTCGAGAGGATTCAGTCTTTGGTGGCCGACATAAAAATTCAGACGAGACAACACGCAACGAGCGAGTTTTCAGCAACTTTCTGAGCAGACGACATGGAAATAATGTACCGCATCGCTATGACGTCCAGGTACTGTAAAGTCAGTAGTATCCTGTAATGGAAACAGTCTCCAGGAATACCGAGTCGAGCCGAGCCGAGTTGAGCTGGTTCCACGTTGTGGAAACGCGGCATTTGTCTTAATCTATTCTTGTATTTTACTCTTTTATTTTGTTTTTTGTTTATTCTTCTGTACAGCACTTTGGTCCACTGTGGCTGTTCTAAAGGGCTTTACAAATAATGTTGGATTGGATTATTTGTATTTTTCGTAATATTTATTATTGATTGTTTGTGACAGTCTTTTTGCCCTTTTTTCTCCTAATTTGGCCCAGCTCTATCCTTTTAAAGCACCTGATTCTTTTTGTAAACATCTACATCTTTACTTTAGGCACTTATGTTTAGTTTTGACCAACTACCATTTTCATTCTCAATCGTTTAATTGGAAAGAGACTTAACCTGCTGTAGTAACAGTACGAGTACAATCTAGGCTAACCTCCTATATGTGAACCAGAGGTGTTTGTGCACAAAATGAAAATGCACAGTTCAGTGCATTTATTTGGTCAACAGAAGGTGAAAACAGGTTAGAGAATAAGGAACAAAAGCAAAAGCAGGTGTAGAAAGAGGTCTTACAAACACTCTTAGAACAACATCCTTTGAAGACTATTTAGAGTCACAAATGTCACTTCCTTATGTGTTGTATAGTCACAACAAAATATGACATATTGATCCCGTAAACAGCAAAGCAATCCACTTTCAAAGCAAATCCTGCAAGTGAGCGTGATTACAACAGAGGAAAACAGGAAACACAGAGAAGCTGGGGGTGGAATTAATCTCCTGACCAGACAGCCAGTCTTTAACGATGCCTGAAATATCTACAATATAGGCACTTTAATGGGTAGATTTTCCAGGTCTTAACACTCACCCCGAGGCAAAAAATGTTAAATATCAGAGTCAAATGCAGGAGGAAAATACTCACAGGATGGACTGATGTTATTATCTTTGAGCTGTGGCCTCATAAAATAAGAAAACCTACTCTGATAAATTACAGAATGTCAGATAGTTGGACCAAATTTGGCATCGTCTGTTATAGTAAAAACTTTATAACAGACTGTTCGACCACTTGCAGAGAAGAGGTTGTATCTGGCAGAGATATATGCACGGTAGATGTAGCCTATTGCTTTTTGGTATAAATGGTCATGTTGTAGTCAAGACTGGCTAGACCGAGACTAAGACAGTGCAGAGACCAGAGGGTATCGAGATCAAGACAAGACCAAGACCATGACACACTATGGCGAGACCAAGACGAAACCTTGTCAAGACCAAGACCAAGACTGAAAACAGACTACAGTTAGAATCGACATGACATGATTACTCATATCAACTATAGAGCAAAAGGCATTGCTGTAAAGTGTCATGACTAGTTAAATCAAATCCATGTTATCTTTTCTATTATCGTCCTTAGAATATGTCTTGAAGAGGGTGCGTAATAAACAATGATACTATTCTGTGATGATGACTTTTTGTACAAATCCCATCGAGACTGTTATGTCCAAGACCAAGACAAGACTGAGACCAAATGAGCTGAGTCCGTGACAAGACTGAGACTACAAAAAAAACCTAGTCTACATCACTAACAAATGAGAGAAGGAACAGAAATTTACACACCGTTCCTCAAGCAATCTTTTAGCAAGATACACAATCCCGGTTTTAATTTCATTGGATGTCTTCAGCTTTGATTAGGCTACACATTAGCTGTGGCACTGTTCAATAAGCTTAGACAATGTCTCCACAGTTGCTGTAATTCTTCTATTAACTCTTGCAGTAAATCTTGTATTGCTGGTGGAGTCGGTCCACTGTGTAAAGTCTGATTTATCACATCCTAAAGATTCTTAATAAGGACTGTGTGTGGACCAATCCATGTGTATAATGTTGTCTCCTGAACCATTCTTTTACAATCTGATCCTGATGACTCCTGGTGTTATCATCTTGGAATATGAAGAAAAAAAAAACACTGATATTAAGACTTGGTCAGTCAGTATATTCAGGTTCAGCTGACCTGACTGTATGGACACATAACATTTCTAAGCCTAGCCAAAGTGAGTCAACCCCAGATCATAACACTGCCCCCACAGGCTTGTACTGTAGGCACTCACTTCATCTGCCTCTCTTCTAAACCTGGTGCATCCATCACTCTGGAACAGGGTCAATCTGGACTCATCAGACCACATGACCTATGTCCTTTGAAACACAGTCTAATCTGCTGTTTAGTAAATATGTTATTCTCACTGTGGTTTCCTTAAGCCTACTCATAACAGTGAGTTCTAATGTTTATTTAAGATTTGACCTCACCAAACATGAACGTGATCTTTAATCACAGTCATTTAAGACTTTTTCTGACCACATTTCTCTATTGAAGATGATGGTTCACCACTATTCTTCCAGTTTTAAAGATACATTGCATTTTTTAACATAATTTTAGTAGTTTCAGCACCCCCTTAAGGCGGCCATACACTGTGCGATTATTTCGATCGTTGCACACTGCTCCATCTCAAACTGTGCGAATCAATCGTAAAGTCAGGCTCACGATTCATGTTCTCACACTGTACTCGTATGCTCGTATGCGACGTGACTGCTCACACTGTAGGACCATACACCAGAGGACGCACGACACATTCGAGTGTTGTATCCGGAAATACAACGTTAAAATACCAAGGAATCTGGAAGTGCATAGACGATTGTGTATTGGCATGAGTCATGAAATGGTAGTGCTAAACAAAAACTAACGAGCTGCTTTGGCAATATGTGCCATTATCTGCGGGGAATCAAAAAAGAAGAAAAGACGACGTGTTTGGTGCAGGAATTGGTTGGCCAGACGTGGACAGTATGGGCTGTCAATTCTACAGCGGGAACTAGAGGTAAGCTGCAAAAGCTAAACTGCACTGGGCCAATAGCCAGCTACTGTAAGCTTACAATTAGCTTACAGTAGCTGGCTATTATTGTATTCGCGCACGCACAGTGTGAGAATTTGAGGCACATCGGCTCGTGGCACTGCTTTGACAGTGTGATACCCTCACGAGGAGCGAGCAGGATTTCAAAAAGCTCAGTTTTCCTTGCGAACACACGATTGCTGGTCGTGAGGTGGTCATGAGGTGTTAATGGCTTCTCCTTATCCATGTAAACTGTACAAAGCACAACACAAGATTAGAGGTACATCTGGCCCGATCCCAGAAATAGTCGCACGAGTGAGAAATCGTCTCTAAAATCGCACAGTGTATGGCCGCCTTTAGTTGTTTTCTTTGCTTGATACAGGCCATTATTTTGGCCCTTCTGAAACGTTGTTATATCTTTTCCACAACCACTGGGCAAGAAAAAAGAAGCTACTCACTGCATCATTTAGGGTCTAAGAACTTGTTGCATCTGAAACACATTTATCTCTGCAGTAATCATCCAATGCAATAGTCCTATTCTAGAGTTAAATACAGGTGCAGACTTTTTCTTTGGCTAGGCTTTTGTATTTAGACAAAATGCAAATTGTTATAATATGGTATAACAGATGCAACAAGTATTTCCATAAAAGTCATGCTTTTGGTCCACTGATGATCTGCATCTTCCATTAAATTTTTCCTCAAGAGTCTGTCATAACTCTTATTGTTACCTGTATAGATGACGTAACAAACTCATTTTGCAGCTGAATGTGTTAAATGATTTAAATAGGCTTTTTAGAATACAGATTGACACCATGGTCCCCTAAGTTGTTTAGATGAAATGTCTGACTTGTTTTTGGATGGCTTCCTGCTGAAACCCACTGTGCAGGCTGGTTCACATGAAGAGACTGCAGAGCCAGGAGCTGGCAGTGTGGTTGCCTGGCAACCAGTTGTGTAGTCTCAGACCAGAGCTGCAAAAATATACTCCCCCAACCCCCCCATTTTAACAAACTGGGTTTGGTAATTGGCATTTAGGTGTCCCTGTAGCTGCAGACTAATTCATGTGATTTGCTTCCATGTAGTTTTTTGCAAATCATCATCAATCATCACCATTTTGGCAACCTTGACATTAGGGCGACTGCTGTTTGATCAACTGTTATACTTCATGTAGTACTTCATCTTCTTCACGTCTTGTTTCAGTGCTACTTTTTTTCTAATTGCTTTATGGTGAGTACACAGTAAGGTTTAAGTGTGGCTGAAATATCAGAAAAGTGGCGACACATAGCTAGGGTTCCACCTGTCTGTGGTGTCAGAACTCAAACGCTTTAGTTTTGATTGATTTTCCGACTGTTTCCCCATTTCATACACAGTTTATACAACAAAATTACTGTCACACAGTATCATTGCCTGAATAACATGGAAATTGGAGTTATTTAATGACATGCAAGCCAATAGATGATCCATGCAAATTTTATCTAATAGAAAGAACCTTGGATCTCACCTAGACAGCTAACACTCAGTAAACAAATTCGTCATCACAGAATAGACTTAATGATTCATATTTTTGGGAAGAGTCAAACTAACTTGAAAACATCATTTCAGCTTTGTGAATCCACAGAATTCTATTTTTCTGCTCCCTCAATCCTCCACACTTTCATCTGCTCTTCAAGTTGACTTTTGAGACTTCGGAGGCAGGGACAGTAGCTGCTTAGTCACTTTCAACACCCACAGTGTCTAACCTGCTCTACTGTAACTACGATAAGGGAATAACTGCAGAATACACTGTGTGGTATGAATAACCTCGAATCCAATTATTCAGTGCACAGCCTTGACTATGCAAATTTTTTTGTCAGAAATAAAGTGTCATTTAGTGTACAGTGAGGTATGTCCCAATGAAAATATAACAAATATAATATGAGAGATTGTGGGTGGTTGAAGTGACCGATCCAAGTAGCATGTCTTAACATCCAAAGTCTCAAAGCTCAGAGTCTCAAAACTCATCTTGAGCCAGTGCCAGCGCACAGAGAACCCAGCGATGGCAGGACCACATTTGTCTATGCAGAGTGGAGATGCTCTGCAGCCTGGTTTTCCACTCGCAGATACTGATCTCAGCGCTCAGAGCATAAATACTTCCTTGTGAGAATAGTTTTGTTGTTCTATACGCTTCTATCTCATGCACACACTTGGTTTTATGTGGTTTTATGGGTTCCAAGACTAGATGAATGCCAAAATCTACCCTCAACATCTGAAGCAATAATATATATATATATATATATATTTATATATATATATATATATATATATATATATATTTTTTTTTTTTTTTTTTTTTTTTTTTTTACTTATCCTAAAGAAATGAAAGTAAATAAGAGTATTTCCAAACATGTCAAACTAATCTTTTACATAATACATCATCATGTGAAATTCAAACTTATTGATACAATCACTTGATTTAAATGTATTTGTTTTTAATGTTGAATTGATATATATGCTGTAAATATTGAAGAAAACTGTTAAATTGTTGAGTCTGTATATCTGTATGATTGTTGTGTATGGTTCAATGACTGCATTGTGTATTTGTTGAATTTGAGTGCTAAAATTGGGAAAGATGTGTTGTTTGATTGTTGTATTAGGTTAGTGATGAAGATGTAAAAGCACTTGAGGGGTAGGATTAAATAAGTTTATACTTCTTCCTACTCCTTTTTGACCATGCATAATTCAGACTTGCACATACTTGAAGATAGATTCTGTTCATTTAAATGTTATTTTTTGTTTTAATTTGCTTCATTTAGTTTTATTTTGTTTCTCTGCATGTTCAAAATTAAATAAATAAATAAATAATCCTAATAATATGAGTCAGTAAAGGCAAAAAACAAAACAAAAACTAACAATTATTCTACATTGTCCTGTTCATCAATGCCATTATTCTGTTCTGCGTTCTATGACACCTGGGAAAAATTTCACATATGGTTAGAAAATTAAGACGATGATCTCTCGGCGTGATGCTGCTAAAACCTACAGCTACTTAACTAACAGGAGGTCTGCATGAAATTACGCAATTATTTTTCTCAGTGCTCTTTAACTCATAAATACCACTTTTGAAAGAGTGCGATCATTAGCTTAGCTTCATTGTTTACAACTATAAAAGCCCAAGGAGATGAAATACATTGATGGCATTTAATTTCTGAACAGTGATTGAAGTCGTAGCTTAAGATTCAGGAGTTGTTATCATTGCACAGTCTGTAAACATGCTGTAACCAAGTGTATTATACCCATGTCACATAATATGGTCTTCAGTAAACCTATTATACTGCTGAAATGTCAGTCCACAGGCGCGTTTACTTGGATGTACCTATATATTTTACTTGGATGTATGCGAGTCTGTTTGTGTGTTTGAGATGAAAGAATTTTCTGTTTGCAATAGTACATCAACCACTTTCAAATAAATCCCATCATGTATGACAGCAACAGGGCCTCTTTTCAACTACTGAGACCTCCAGCAGATTTCCAGCCTCATTTATATATTCTTTGAGGGAGACGCTCGCATACAGTAACTCTCGGCTGCGTGTTATAGCCAGGATACCTATTTCCATAGCAACGCTATCTCTAAGAAATCAAGAATGGGGCTTTGAACAGACGAGCATGCTCTTGTACCAGTTCCCGTCTATGCCTGATCAAAGACAGAGAACAGGTTTTATTGATTAGAAATGCTGCTGCACACATACAGGGTGTTTGTTGGGTGTATGAGTAGCGCATTTTATGTACTTAGAGTGAAACTAAATCCCAGCTTTTTAAATTAAATTTGATGTAAGAAAAAAAAAACAGCAACAAAACAGCTGTGCTATATGTTCAGTTCAGATTTATGGTAATATGAGGTGAAAACTTGCAACCAATTGTAAAGCAGTGCAGGTCTGCAACATTCTGAAAAACGGCCACTTCACACCAATCCAAAGAGACTGGATGGTGTATTGTTTCCATAGCAACAACTCTCTGCACTTCTACTCTAACTACCAGCAGACTCAGACTTAAAAAAATAAATAAATAAATGCTCAGCTGGATATAATTTGTAGCATCATTAAAAATATATCAGAACAGTGATCGTGAGTTAATACAGCTGTGTTTCTGGATTAAAAATAAAGGGGATAAAACTTTCTCTGGAATGACCAGACCAGGCAAAGCAGGCTGTTGTCCTTTTATTAAAGGGCATATCCTAGTTTTATCTGGGCTGCATATTTACCTCTGCCAGGAGGTATTGTGATCGCTTTGCTCTGTGTGCCTGTGTGCGTGCATGCATTTGTTTGTTAGCAAGATAACTCAAAAAGTTATAGACAGATTTTCATGAAATTTTCAGGAAATGTTGATACTGGCACAAGGAAGAAATGATTAAATTTTGGTGGTGATCGGGGGAGGGGACTGATCTGCCTTGGTGGAGGACTGCACTCTTCGAGTGCTTTTCTTGTTATTTAATTGTTTTTATTCATTTATTTTCTTAAGCTTTTTGTCCTTGAAACAGTTGAAAGGGTACCAGTGGGCAAAGGTGTGGTACACCCTAGACACATTGCTAGTAGGGGAATGTATTGGCAAGAATCTCGCGATATGATACAAATCACCATACGAGGATCACGATACTATATATCACAATTTATCATGATACTGTTAAAAAGACATTTTTTTATTGGTTTTGTTTCTTTTTGAAAAAACTTATTTTCTGGAAGAATTGAATTACACCAGAAATATGCACAAACACGAAACACATTTTCATTTGATCACAACAGGATCTAAAGTTAAAATTTTCCTCTGTTAAAACGTAAATTATGTTTTACAGACATTACAGATTAAGATCCTGCTCAAATAAATGTTCATTTTCTATTCATTCATAACTAACATCATAACATTAATTTTGTGCAATCCCAGCAAGTAACTAACATCTGCCTCTCGCAGACAGTAAAAAGTGCTTTTAGGATGCTTCAAATAACCATTATTTAATAAGACAGTGTTACTAATAATAAATAAGATATAAACAATAGACAAAAACAAAAAACAAAAATGAACCTCCGCCATATCTGCATTTGAATAAATACATAAAAATATCGATACAGTCCTTTTTAATATTGATACAGTATCGTGTGATGAAATATCGTGATATATTGCAGAGCCAAAATTTTCTTACACCAGTCGCTAGTTCACTGAAGGGCTGATGTATACAGACCAACAAATATTTGGTCTTCACATCCATGTCTGATTATAGACTGACCACTTAACCTACAAAGGCTAAAGTTTGTGGATGATGGGAGGAAGTCAGAGTACCCAGAGAGAACCCCTGCAGACATGGGAGAACACTGCACCACCATACTGCCCTATATGGCTTTTAATTCTTCCTTTTTTTGATTTTTCCTTTATGAAGCACTGTGCTTTTTATTTGAAAATCTATAAAAATGAAAAAGTATAAATACAGATTATTATTATTATTATTAGGGTAATCCGACATCTGTATTTTGCCTATCCCAATAAACACAGAACCTAGCATTAGCATTAGCACATAGCACACACATTAAGCAAAGTCAGCTGACATTGAAGGAACCAACTACAGAACTTCATCAGTACTGTAAGGGGCACACACAGGAGAATTAACCTATATGTTTTTTAGTGGTGGGGAAAACCTTGCAGTGTGGAGAGAATATATAAATTCTGACTCAGAGTCAAACCTGGAATCTCCTTGCTGTGAGGCAGAGGTGCTAACCACGACGCCACAGCACCGCCCATTAACTATTACCCATCCATTACCCACCCAAGGAGCTGGTGTCATCTCTAATGAGAGAAAATACAAGCTATTACAGACTTTCACTCATCGACCACCTGATAATAATGGTACACTTTTTGGAAAACAGCTGGGCTACAACCCATAAATACTGTAAGAACACACACTGTATGACGCTCCGTTCTACAACCTGCCTCTGAAGACACGCTGAGTTGCATGTGATGCCATCAGCCGGAGTGAGTTGAGGTGAGATGAATCATCCCTCACAGCTGCAACTTTTACTAAATGTTTTGTCTCGTGGTGAAAATTTGGTCTGACCTGGGCTTTATCCTGCTCAGCCCTGTGATGTGGTAAAAGAAATCTACTGGATGTCAAATATTTTTGAGGTTTCAACATAAATGAGAAAAATGTGTTAGTAATGTTCACTGGAAGAGCTGCCTTTTCCCATCTGCCACTGCTGTAAATGTGTCACGGCGCTGCTCTGCATTATCTGCTGTATTTGAAATGAAGCAAGCTAAGAAAACACACACCATGAAAAATCTTTGTGCTCATTTTCTCATGATTAAGAAGGCCATTCTTGGTTATTTTGCTTTCAATCCAGCACAGATGTGGACACAGAGTGGTCAGAGCTCCAGTGGTCAGGGGTGTGGCAGACAGCATGGACAAGTTTGTTTTAATATGTCCACTTGGAAAATCCTCAGGGGAAATATCATGGATTCTGCTGCAGATGTTTCACTGTGTTTGCATGCTTGGAATTGGGGTTGGGCTCTTTGATCTAAATGAAAATGCACCGCAGAGGTTTGCAGTGCGGGTGAGTTGAAGCTCTGCTCAGAGAGCAAATCAGAAACTGTTCCACCTCCGGATTTTCCCAGGTTCCCCTGCAGAGTCTACCTTCTGTGATCATAGACATGGGAATACCACGGCCCGTCGCCTTGATCCATCTCTCTCTTGGCACAGCTTGCGACCATTTGGCATCTCCAGTGGAAACACTCTGAGTTGATGCCAGCAGTGGCAGACCACCAATGCCTGCCTACTTCCTCCCACAGAGTTCAAATTTATATCAACTCCACTCTATCATCAGTTTCACCAGAAACAGGGATTCTGTTTTGAGTGAAAAAAGAGTTAAATGATCCACGATGGAACAAAAGATTTACTACAGAATAAAAAAATGATGATGATCATGATGGCTATAACATAACTCTATATGTCTATAATAGCGCTGGTTTCCTTAAAAAAATACTTATAGTAATAATTCACAGACCGGTAAAATTAAAATTATGAGGGTAATCATCAACCATGACACAACTTTACATTGGAGAGGGATATTTTCTATTGGGCTTCAGTAAATGTTCCAAAATGAACGCGCATGGGAAGCACAAGACTAAGTTGTCATAAAACAGTGGAACTACAGGCATTTACCACCACAGTTGCATTAAGCTGTAAATGAGGTAGCTGGGCTTGGGTATGCTTTAATGAAGTCTCACAGTTTAGGTCACAGCAATATTCAGTAGATCTATGTCTAGTTTACAGTGGTTTGAGACAGTAAAACCTCATGCATCTTAAAGTGTTGTAAAAACCCCAAACACATGTGAAGGTGAAGCTTTAATCAATCATATGGATTGTAAATAAATGTGTTGTGGTTAAAATAATTACAGGCCCGTTCATTAGTGAAGTTGAAAGCAAAGTCAAAACCTCACAAGCTTTTTAAACACTGCAGGCCATGCCTGCTCATGCTAAACACTCCATGAGCCAAGCACTAAAGAGCCAGTAAAAACAGCCTCATTTAAGCTGCCGTTACTTGGCACAGCACTTCTGGATGAAAGCAGCCTCTACGCTCCGTCAAGTTCATGTAGTGTTTTGCATGCACAGTATGCAAACTGGGCAAACTCTTAGTCAAATGTAAAGTCTGTACTTGTTCTTTAAAAAGTATGTAAATTATAGAAGACCAAGATCCAGTTTAACACATTACAGTCTGCCAAAGCCAATCTGAAACAACCCTGTCACTTAAAATATGAACTAGCGCAGACTGAGTCCTGCTTACAGTAAAAAATACATCTTTTGCTTTGTTCATTTATTCAGAATCTGCCAACAAGTTTGATCCCTTGTTGATTGCATCAGTGGACTCTGCTGTGACTACGCTCATAATAAATGCTGTTACAGGAACAAAAGCACTTAGCAAATTACCAGTTTGATGATGTGGCCCTCATTAACCCTTCCGCTCTTCAAACTTAGTGAATAAATTGAAAACACAAGACTCAAGTGATAACAATTGTAATTTTGTAGGAAGTTCACTTGTCAGAGAAGTGCGACTTTAGTCAGACAGTGGTGGAACATCACCATATCAAAACCTGTCATTCTGCTTTAACCTATTCAATGCAAGACCCGATGAATCAGAGCGCTTTGAAGCCTTTTGGAAAGAGGAAAGAGGAGGAGGCATACATCTTTGATAGGTTCTGCACTTCATAATTCTGTAAAAGCTTTATATTACAATGTTTGATCTGATCTGATTTGGACTTCAAAGACATTTTATTAGAAAAAAACTCAGTTGATATAACAAACAGATATTCTCATAAGCGGATGTAATTGGAAAACCAGGGAAAACTTCTCAATTGAGGGGTGTGTTTTCTTATCCTTTCTCTCAAGGGACAGTATATTAACACACCCATGGTTTCTGATCTTTCAACAGATTGTGTGGATCATCACCTGAAACCTGAAAAGATCCTTCTTCCTGAATAAATGCACCAAAATCTAGCAAAAACATGATGCAAGAGTTTCAGCAAATCCAACAAAAATTTCAGTAACTGTGGGCAGTTTTTCCAATTCATTTATTTTTCAGTATTTTATTAATGTTTGGTGAAACATGAAATGGGTAGCAGAAATTCTCACTGAAGGTTAAACTTAAATCAGAATTTCAGCTCCATGTAGGTTGGTGTAAACAACATGACTGCCTTATATTTACTTGAACCACCTCATGATCTTATTTAAACACAGCTGATATTTCATTACCTTAATTGTTGTGTGTTTTGCAGCCTCAGTGTTCACACTACAAATCGACTGAGTCTCACAACACTAAATAGGTGGATTTCCACTCTCCAGTTTCAGGGAGTGTTAGCAGATATTATATAGAACAAAAGCAACTTCTCTCATGAGTCTTCGTTCATTTGATGGAAACAATAGATGCATCCCAGTCCAGGGGTTTGATTTTCTAAAGTGTTTTTTGGCACAAATTATCACAATCTACAGTGTTTGCAGTATTATCAGAGAGATATGCCAAAGGAAACAGTGGAAGATTTCTGCAAGTTATGAAATATCAGAAAAGAGATGTTGACATTTAATGCATGTAGACGTCCAAATATGAGTCAGACCTAAAGAACATTTATTACAAAAAGGTAGCCGCAAAATAAGACATACACATACTACTTCACCCGACTGATATGGGATTTTTGGGGCCAATGCCAATACCAATATTGGGGACTAAAAAAAGACGATATCCAATATATTGGCCGATATCTGATATAAGCCGATAACCAATATATTGGCCGATATATGAAATAAGAACACTGATCTACACAGGACATAATAATCTTTTATCAGATAATTGTGGAAAGGTGGATTAACAGTTGCATAAATCTTTGTTTATCTGACAAAGATAATTTACACAACTTTCAAATGCAAATTATGCAATCACAAAAATAATTTGAGCAAAAAATATGACTTACCACACAATTATTTTTTCACTCACAAATTTGGATGTGTCTGCCTCACAGCACTACAACTTCCCATGTGGACAAAGGACTAAACTGAGCATGTGCAGAGTGAATTAGGTGAGTCCTAAGTTGTTCCTGATTGGAGCAATTGCAAGAGTTACAACTGACCCGTGTTACAACTGTCCCCAGTCTCCCCTACACTATTAACACCCAGGTGTGCCTGCAGAATGAAACTGTGAGGTAGACAGGATGTGCACGGACATGGGTGTGTGTGTGGGGGGGTGGATACTTCATAAGACTGGGGGTCTGTCATTTTCGGGGGGAGGTTAGCGGTCCATCCTTGTCAGAGCGTGTGGTAGCGGTCCGTGATTTTCTCCAGTGGTGGTGGTGGTGGTGGGGGGGGTCGGGTCGGGGTCAGACTTGGAGCAGGGGGGATTAGCAGTAGCGCCATGATAATCTGATTGTGTGTGTGGGGGTGATAGCGTCATTGTCAGAGCAGGAGTGAAAGTGAAACTAACTTGCTTTACTGTTCGTCTGACTCTCCGGGCAGCACACACACACACACACACACACACACACATACACAGGAGCAGCGAGCGACAGAATCTCCGTGCAGCAAAAAAGTTAATATATCAGCCACATCAGCTACATATTGGCCAATGTTGATGAATTGGTGAAACGCTATAATCAGCCCGATTAACCGGCCGGCTGATTAATCAGTCAGGCTCTGTAGTCTATAACAGTGGTTCTCAACTGGTCTGGCTTCAGGACCCACTATCACCCCTCAATGACAAGCTGTGACCCAAACTGATAAAAGTTAAACTTCTCAAATGTATCTAATAAAAAAGATAGTGTGTTTTGAACCTGAGATAAAACAGAATATCACAGTATGAAAACACAGAAGACAAGTTTAATGATAAACCCAAAATGATCAGCGGGTGGTGATGCTAAATATGGAAATAGTCTCTTTAACACTAAACCCATTTCCACACTGGGTATCCGGATCCGTGCCGTACCTGGATACACTCACACCTTTCCTGCAGGTGTTGCATTCACAAGCATGTACCGTGGCCTGTGCAAGTACAAGTGCCTGTACAAGTGGGTGTAAGTGGCAGGGTGGAAGGAATTCTGTCGCTATCCAACAAACACGGATGTCAAAAGAAGACAAACCCTTGCGTCATCAACTGAGCAACTGTTCTGTTCATTTGTCTACAATGGCAGCAAGACCGGCAATACTTTTGTATGTTAGCCTGTTTGAGGCAAAGTTAAGAAGAGCGGCCTTCGTTGTCCCAGATATATCACCGAGTGGTTCGGTTGATAAAGCGAGCACATGCCATGTGGATCCGAAGCTTTTTCAGGAGACAACAGGAGCACCGTCTATGGTCTCGTGTTGATAAGGTCACATCTGTTCTCGGGCACGAATCACTTTCACACTGCAATGTACTGTACTGGAGTCCACACAGTCCGTACCCAGGACTACCTTCTCAGCTGGACTCAAGTACGGTACTCGTGCACGTAATGTCTGCATTCACACTGATAAAATTAAGCAGTTTTTGGGGTCCACCATACTTGGATACGGACTTGGGTACACAGTGTGAAAACACCCTAAATTAGGTAGCCTGGCCAGCCATCCAGTTTTCTCAGTGTCAATACTGAGAAAACAGTCTGGAATTGGGCCAGTCGCGGTGAAATATGCACGTCCTATTCTTTAGCGAACCAATCACATGTCTGGGGGTGGGTGTTCTGCAATGCGTCATTCATACGACTTCATATGCATCATACGACTTAATTTTGTCGGGAGTTCAAGTCAGTTCCAAGTCTGCAAATCTCTTTACATCTGTTGTTGGTTGTTTACTTGATTCAAAAACAAGGACTGAATTACAGATTACACACTGTATTCTTAAGTGTCTCTGACAAAAGCATCACGTCCGTCTAATTTGTGATTGGTTTACTTGGCACCTGATAGTCCAGCTTTCACATTTGGGTTCAAGCCCCGCGATTCCAGACAGATTTCTCATTGAGAAAGATGGACAGCTGGCCAGGCTAGAAATTAGGTACATTTTAACCAAAACCAAAAATGTGTACTCAAGTTAAAAAATTAGAAGTGTGTTCAGTCGCCTACTGTTGGGGACTGTGAATAGATGGCTCTCAGCTCTTTAAAAAAAAAAAAAGCACAGGATTGGTTTCTTAACATTATTTTTTGCCATTATATGCTTTCCAACCATAATAAACAGGTAAACATGTATTGTCGTGCATGCTTGAGCAAGTGAAGTCACATCACCATATCAGTTATCTGCAAATATGTGCACCATCAAACTATATACCTGCATTTCATACATGGATGAGACACACTGCCTTTCAAAGTCTGTAAATCACTCCACTTCAGCCACTGTAAAATCACTGAAACCACAGTCTCTTGGGGTTTACCACTTTGTCTCACTTGGTGTCAGTTTTTTGGTTCAGTTTATTGTCAGTGAAGTGAAATGAGAGCTTTGTGTTTGACCCATCCTTCTGTGCTTGGTGGGTGTGCTGCTGCCCCTGAAGGTGCCTGGGGACTCCGAGGCTCCAGGTCTAAACCAGTATCTTGATCAAGGGCACCAACTGGAGAATTAACCTATTATATATGTGTCTGACGGCGGTGGAAACCAGAGAAACATGTGTGATATTGTGCTAACCACAACGTCACTGTGTTGCCCCTAAATTTGATCTGTAAACACCTCACATGAATCAGATCATCTGTGCTGAATATCATTGTTGAATAACCTCAAACCGGGTGTGTCCCCCAGATTGTCTGGAAGGACTAAAATCTGTATAATAATCTTCTAGTGTGGGCCAAGCATTGCTCTGGGGTGCTCCATTTTTAAAAAGAGTAAAGAACAATTCTAGACTGTGCATCTTTTTATGTAATTGCTCAGAAATTTAAAAGGTTTGTCCTTCCACCAAGATTAATAAAAATCAATGCAGTAGTTTTGCATAATCTGCAGTCTGCAGACAGACCTTGAAAAAAGCAATAGTATCATATTACTTCAAAATAAATATAAAATCTAAATGTATCTGACATCACCTTTAACACACTAGCTGTGATCAGCACCTATGGGACTGATATGTACAGGTTCAACTAGTGCATTGTGGTGTAGGGGAATTTCACATTTTTACCACAAACACAATGGATATACCATCTGCTCTCACAGGGTTACTGCAGGGTCTTAAAACGAATTGAATTGAATTTCCAAATCTACATTTAAAGGAGTGATATTTTGCATTTTTTTTAATGGAATTATGCATTTTAAAACATTTCCCCGTGGTCTACATAAACTGTAAATGCTATGCTTGGGCCTGAATTCTTCATTAATTCAACTCCACAGGTCCATCTTCAACCCTATTTCTGAGTAATGACACCAGAAAGGTCATTTTGAGCGCTGGCCCTTTAAGCAAATAAGTCACTTCACACCCCACCCCCTCCATGTTGTTGGCTGTGTTGCTCTGTCCCATTCAACCACTTGCGTTCATTAATACAACCAACAACTGAATATTTTAGGTAATTGTCTCAAAGCTGTGACATATTTTTAGTATGGACTACAACCACTACTGCTGACAAACAGTTATGTCGAACTCTGATTAAATGTGTGTCGGAAGTCTTGACCTTATGTGCAAATGTCTTGATATAACTAATTATAGACATAACCAATTAAGAAGAAATTAAAACGGGTTGTATAAATCCACTCCACACTTTTTGCCAAAATTAATATAAAGATAGCTTTGCAGCACCTGGAGGGTTCAAATTCAAACTTTTTAAACTGTTAGAGTCCCCAAATACACAAATAAATGTACTAAAGACTAATAAAAGCAGGTATAGCAAAATATGACTCCTTTAATACCTTAAAAAAAGTCCTTAAAAAGTATTAAATATGGTATGGTGAGTTTTAAGTTATGTTGCCATAAACTTCCTTGCTGTATTGTCTTTAAATATGTCTGAGAAATGTCCAAGCTGCAAAGTAACGTTTCCAACCCAACAATTTATAACGAAATTAGGAACCAATTATTACTAACTTTGCAGCCCCCAGTGAGAAATGACTCAGACTGGTGGGAATCAAGACGTTGGAGTAAATCACTACATTTTCCTAAATTCTAAATTAAAGTCACAAATGTTTACCAATATGGCTGTGAAATGGGCATTAAATTATTTCCTAAGTAGTCTTAAAAAGTCTTGCATTTAACTTGTAGAAACCTGTCAGAACCCTGTCTCCGTTCAGGCAACCAGGAACTTTGTTTGAATTCATATCACATCAGTAACTGATAGCACTTGTCAAACTTTGCAAACATCAGCCGCAAAACCCACTGATGACGACAACGATAGAATATCCATAACTTAATATGAGGAACAAAACACCTCATATCCTAAGGCAATTTCCCATCTAAGCTACAGTTGTGTCTAAGCCAGGGGTGTCAAACTCAGTTTCTCTCAAGGGCCGCATTCACCCAATTTGATCTCAAGTGGGCCAGACCGGTAAAATAACATAATAACCTATAAATAATGACAACTCCAAATTTTTCTCTTTATTTTAGTGTAAAAAATAACATTAAATTATGAAAATATTTACATTTACAAATTATCCAAACAAAAAAAGATGTGAATAGCCGGAAAAAATGTTGATGTATTAAGAAAAATAAGTGCAATTTTAACAATAGTATGCCTCAACTTATTGTTTATACACATGCATTATGGATCGAATCTACAAAGGCACAAAGTATTGAGTAATAGACAAAATATTATTAAAACTGCACTAATTCTTTAGACATTTCAAGTTGTTCATATTTATTCAGGTTATTCACATTTCATTGTTAAAGAATAGTTTGTTAATTAAACGTTATTTTTTTGGCACTAAAACAAAGAGAAAATTTTGGAGTTGTTCTTATTTATAAGGCTAATGTAATATTATTTTATTCACATTAAACTAATGAAAAAATTTGAAGTCATTATTTATTATGCTGTGATTTTAGTTGAGATCACATTGGTCTGAATGTGGAAACTGAACTAAAACCAGATCGACACCTTTGACTGTTAATATCTTCAGTGTAATTTTTGCACTTTACAAATTCTCCCCACAGGTCGGATTGGAACCTTTGGCGGGCTGGTTTTGGTCCACGGGCCACATGTTTGACACCCCTGGTCTAAGCCGTTCTACTCTTTATCTTTTTCTATTTGGATGCTCTCGCTTTGCTTCACCATAAACCAAACCAGACAAGAGCTTCAATCTGGAACCAACTCACTGAAGGGGAGAGTGGTGGTCAAGTAAGCATTAGACTGAATGGGGAGAGCGAGCGACCATACAGAGAAAAAACAAAGAAATGTAAATACAAGCATTATTTCCTGATTGTTTAACAGAATTATCGTCTAAGGCCCACATAAATATGTCTGTAGAATTGGATTTACATCCAAGGATCTTATTGGTTGAGGGGCGCTGGCCTAAAGGTTGGTCTACTGGCAGTCAATGGCAGAACGCCCAGGGTGATCTTATTAAATAATTTTCCTGAAAGATCTACCACATGGAAGAGGACCCTTGTGTCTTCCTTTTCATGTGTGCAAAGGGCTACTTGATCTGTTTTTTGTGGGTAAGATGATACAACATTGAGTCTGTGAGTAGAAACAGCTTGTTTGGTCGCTGACATTTCCAAACGTTCCTGGCAAGAAAGTGAAAAAAGCTCACTTTTGTTTTCATCCCTTCCGTGGAGATCTTTCCATTTGTTTAGTATCATGTTTTTCCCGTTAAACTGTTGTTCTTCTTCCCTGTTGTGGTCACCTCTGTCTTGCAGGTATCATTACACTCAGGCTTGACTGATGAAAATCCCAAAAGTTTTTGACTGCACAGTTTAAGATCCAGCCTTTGTAAAACAGAACAGAGTAAAATGAGCCACGCTGCTGAATCTTAGAAACCATTTAAAAAAAGTAATTATGTGACCGCAAGTTAGAGTATAATCCACAATCCTACATCTATCGTTCACTCAAGCACATGATAAAACCAGTGGAAAAAGTTTGATTTTTGCCAGAACAAGTGAACTCATCATCTTAAACTAAAGTTATCGGTCTTACATGACTTGATAATTAAGTTTTTATATTATTACACATGATTTTTGTGGGTATCCAACAACTATACATGTAAAATCATACAAAGGTTTTGGCAGTGACACACATTTTGTTTTGTCAAACTTTGAAGCTTCAGCTTTTCCACATGTTTTTGAGGAACACTGAAGAACGACTGTAAGCACCCCATTTATACAGAGGGTGATATACTGTAACTGTAACTATTTTAAACAAATATACTTTTATTTTCTAGTGAAATCATCAAATGTAATTAGTAGCTCATGTTAACCTGTTCTCCACTACTTTTTTTTTTCTTGTTAAGCTGCTAAAGTCATGTAGAATATTGTTCAAATCCCATTTAATAAACTATGCTTTATTCTCATAACAGCACTATGTTCTCTATTACCTCCTCACCTGAACATGTTATGATTTCTTATGTGGTATCACTGTAATTCTTAGCCATTAAATATAGGGATCAACATCACTTTTTCTGTGTTATGATGTTTGGTTCACAGATATGAGACAAAAAAAACACGATTTAGTTATGGTGGAACATGAAATGATCATTGCAACACTGCAAAAAAGGATTTTCAAGAAGGTAAAAAAAAAAAAAATTAATATTAAAAATAAATAAATAAATGAATCCTATTTTAAAGAAATACATTTACCTTTATCTCAATAAAATATTTCAGCTTATATTGATCTACGTTCACTTATAACAAGTTATATAAAATTCCAGCAGGGGAATCATATGATTTTTTTTCTCCTGAATTTAGTTCATGTACGAAATGACAAAAAAAAATAATAATAATAATAATAATTAATCTAAATTTCCATTCATATAGTTGGAATTGACTGATTGCTCTCAGAATTCAGTTTAGTGTTTCAATAAAATAGGAAAAAATAGGAATGTTTCTGGTGCCTTGATTTATTTCTAATGAGCTTTTTAAAGAAATGCTGTCTTACTAAACAATTTTAGCTAACTATATTTGTCAGCTCAAAGAAGAAAGGAAGTATTTAGTTTAAACAAAATATGTCCTGTTGAAAGTTTTTTTACTACTTGAACTTCTTAATCAAGGGGCAAAATCAGTAAAAAAAATTCTTTAAATCAACATTATGAAGAAAACTGAACACTCATTTTAAGTAGACATTTCTTAGATCACAGTGTTTATGTGTTTATAATAAGCAAAAACCTAGAAAATATGCACTTTTTTTCTAGTTTCAAGTCTTAAAGTTAATATAAAATAAATTAAATAATACAAAATATGCACATGCTGGTTTTAAGAATTGTAGCCAAGCAAATTTTGCTTCAACTGACAAATTTTTTTTTTTTTTTGTAAAATCAAGAACATTTGATCAAATTTAAGAATATTTGGCTTATTTCTTATAGGGCTGTTTTTGCACTTCACTATTTTTACTTGGGCTATTTGTCATTCCAAAATTGTAATCGAAGAGTACGTAGGATAAATGTTTACTTTCCAGCTACTTCACATCTAAACATATCAAAGCAAAACCTGTAGTATTAATATTTCTCCTCTGACAGATTGGAGGACAAATCACCGCTGCCCATCGAAGTCAAACACCTCCTTTAAGACATGAGCAGATATTTGTAGACAAAACTGCGACCAGATAACATCATCTGAAAGGGATATGCAAACAAGATAGAAAACACATCTAAAATATAAACTTATACATGTATCAGAACAAGGTTGAGTTAGTTTAAAAACTGGCAGCGACGACAAATATTTGGCTGATGTGTTTGGCCTCTGCTCAAAGTAAATGTTGCCCAACATTATGTTTCAGAAAGGGTGGTATGCTTAAACATTGTTCTTTCTTCCTTAAAAGGGAACTAGCTGGTCTATGTTTACAAGGTTATGTGATGTGAAAGTTTATTTAAGCTTCACTAAGGACTTAATATGAAATACTTGTCCTCATTGTTAACAAGGAGAGGAAGCAGAGAAAGATGCTGAATTCAGAACTGTCCTTCAGTGTCAGGCAAGTGACTATTTTTGGTAATTTCCGCACACGTTACAAGACAGTGACAGCAACAGTTCCAGTGAGGACAGTGAGTCAACAATCTCAGGTCCAATGTGGTCTACAGGGTCTGGAAGGTCCACCTCTGCATGAACAGTGAGTGTACCTGCTTTGTTAGGTACCATGAAGTAATGGTACTAGGGTTGTAACAGGACAGAAATTTTGGTTCGGTACGTTTTCAGTACAGTGAAGGAGACCAGTGAAGGAGGGGGGGATGCGGAGCCAACTTTGTGGATTTAATACCTTTCTGGATTAAACTTCTCCCGCTGTCCAGTGGATTATTGTCCTCCGTGGACCTACTGGGGCCAGCTGATCCTGTGGTGGTGTTTGCATGGTTCCATGAGTAAAGGCTGCAGCTACACTGCTACTGATCTATGGCACGGATTATGTGCATGTGTAAAAACTCTGGGGACTTTTTGTTTGTTTGTCTGTCTGTTAGCAAGATAACTCAAAATGTTATGATAGGATTTTGATGAAATTTTCATGTTTGGGGCAGGCTGATCTGCCTTGGTGGAGGTCTGCACTATATATATATATATATATATATATATATATATATATATATATATATATATATATATATATATATATATACATATATATATTTATTTATTTATTTATTTATTTTATTTTTTTTTTGACGGGCGTGGGACCTTTCTGTGTGGAGTTTGCATGTTCTCCCCGTGTCTGCGTGGGTTCTCTCCAGGTACTCCAGCTTCCTTCCACCATCCAAAGACATGCACTAATAGGTTAACTGGTTAATCTAAATTGCCCATAGGTGTGAATGTGACAGTGATTGTTTGTCTCTATATGTTCAGCCCTGCGATGAACTGGCGAAATGTCCAGGGTGTACCCCGCCTTCGCCCCTATGTAGCTGGGATAGGCTCCAAGCGACCCCCATGACCCTAGTGAGGATAAAGCGGGTTCAGAAAATGAATGAATGAATGAATGAATGCATTTTTTTTTTTTTTGCCACCTACAGGTAAGGAACCAAATATGGTAACTTCATTGACCTTGATTTTCTACATAACGATTAATTTTTTTTCAAAATGTAAAGTCTTGTTAGGTCCTCCAATAACACACTATGGTTGGAATTCTAAATTTCAGAGTATATATGAGTGCCCTATAAAGGGTTAAGTAAAACAGGATCTTTAAGCGTCTGTGCAAAAGCAAAGACAAACATGTGCTTCAGATTAGAGCTCTGCTGATGCTATCACCACCAAATGCACTGATGTTGGGTGTACCTTGCATAATTACCAGCGATGTAGAGATTTTCCAGAAGGTGAATGAAAAGATGGAAAGTCTGCAGGAAAGAAGACGCCCCATGTCATCAGTCGAGGTGGGTTTCCTAAATTTGTACACCTTTGCTAGTGGAGCGTAAACTGACCTCATCCGTTGTGTTTTTTTCTCCCGGTGACCACATCAGTAGAGTCGATTTTTAAGGAGTGGAGCAGCGGTGCCCCGACATGAATGGGACATTTAGTGGACTGCTGACTAGGACCTGTGTTGTGCCTCACATGTGGTCTATGAACCTCATTTCAAACAGTGTCGAAAAAAGAAAACAGGACGCGTAAACCATTTGACTCGGCCCATTTGTGCGCGTGACTAACTGTGTAACACGGGACAAGTCCGGGCTTGTAGAAAAGAAAATAATTCACTGATGGTCTGAGCCTCCTGCGCCTGCTGTGCTCGGTCCGTGATCTATTCCTCAGCTCTTGAAATGGAAGGTAAACTTTGTATCGCAGCCTTTCACACAACCCTACTGTAAATGCTTCACCCTTCCTGCGAAACTGGCATTGCTACAGACAACTTTTTCCTCAGTAAATACTTCTGATTAACCAGAAAATTCTATTTGATGGGCTGCAATTACAACTAGTTCTTAATTTACCATTACATATTAATCCAAAATTTAGCCTGAGTTGATCCTTTTTTTTATCCTGTCTATAAAAATCCACTATGACTCAAAGCTTACATGCACTAATGATGCCGTCTGTGATGCTTTCATTTATCTACTGACTAATAGACCTACTGAAAAAATACATTTACATTTGTCAAAGTTCCACCCTCAGACATAAACACTAAATGACATTAGAAACCATCGATCTCTGTCTGGTGTGCGTGACAGTGACCTCTTTTATTTTGCTAATGCTCACATGTACAGGCTAACAGCGAACAGCTCCTGCAGAACTAATATTTATACATTTAGCACAAAACACTTGAGGTAAATACAATATAATTAGTAGTGGCTTTTCCATTGGACAGATGCACAAAACTTTACCGATATTTACAAAATGTTGAAAAAAACAGAAATGTGTAATGTCGTTCACAAATGCGATGATTTGTTTATTTATTAACGTGAGATGACACCAGAAGCCCCCCGCCTACCACCACCACCACCACCACCAGAATTTAATCATTTGTTCCTTGTGCCAATATGAACATTTACTACAAATTTCATCAAAATCCTTCCATAACTTCTTTAGTTATCTTGCTAACAGACAAACAGACAAACCCCGATGAAAAGATAACCTACTTGGTGGAGGTAATTACATTAGGCTTATAAATAAGGACAACTCAAAAATGTATTTATTTTATTTATTTATTTTTAGACAATAGATCTTGAAAATCTTATTTCAAGAAATCTTACCAAGGTAATTTTCACTTGTTCCATTGGTAGATTTTTTTTTTTTTTTTGCTTCAATTAAGCAAAAGAAATCTTGAATTAAGCAAAAAAAAAAAAAAAAAAAATCTGCCAATGAAACAAGTGAAAATTATCTTGGTAAGGTTTCTTGAAATACAATTTTCAAAATGTATTGTCTAAAAATAAGTTCTTATATCTCACTGAAAAGTTACTCTTTAGGTGATTATGTCTTATTTTAAACGTGATAAGATATTTTGACTAGAAATGAGAAAAATACACTTGGTAAGATTTGGATTTTTGCAGTGTAGACTAAGCTACATGTATCTACAGTGATAACAGGTCAGACATATATGAAGTTTGCATGGGTGTTTCTGTTTTCAGCTCATATATGTCTTCTTTTCTCTGTTTACTGCAGATGGTATCCAGTGTGAAGCTGCATTAATGACTGTTTACATGCCCACTAGTATTCTGAGGCTTATTCTAGGTGAATAGGTAAACATATCCTCCAGCTATGATGCTATCACTGTCACCATGAGGATGAGGATGAAGATTCATGGATGTGATTGATGGCAAAGGGTCATCAGGATGGAGTTCAGTGACTGGTTTTAACCCATAAAGACCCAGTGCTACTTTTGTGACTGTTCCCAAATTATTATTATTATTATTATTATTATTATTTTTTAGCTCTTTTTCATCTTTCCAAAGTAATTCATCACCTTTTCTTAGAATATTATCCTCTGTATTTTGCCTTTTTTTCCAGTGAAAATCATGTATTATACCTATATTTATTGTACTGACCATGTAGATGTTCATTAAAGCTCAGAGTAAATTCAGAGGTTATTATATCAGAAACAAAGAAAACTGAAGAAAAAGTGACTTTTTCACCAAAGATATCAATAACTAAATGTAATAACAAGTGTCTCCATCCACTGTCATTGATCAAACTCCATGGGTTTTACTGGTGAATTAATGTTGTAGAAGATGACAGTGTGTTCACGTTCAATATGGAGCCTCTGAACATCCAAATGGGTCATATCTGATGAACACGAAGACACACCCAAATTTTAAAGTTTTTGTGATTGAATTTGAAAAATATGTCGAGGCACAAAACGGAATCTGGCCCGATTCAGAATCGGGCCGGCCCAGAATGGAATTCTATTCTAGGCCGGCCTAGAATGGAATCCTGCTGCTATAATGTTATTTTTATACCATGTTTAATGCAAATGATCTAAATTATTACAAAAATCAATACATGGAATTTACAAATATGTGAAAAAAAAATGAAACAAACAACATTTTAATTGTAAACTATAATACACTTTATTTACAAATAGAACCTAGTGGTACTCCCCACCAATATATGGTACAGTGAAATCGACTGAAATTGACAATAGTTACTCAAGGTATGTAAGACTGAAAATGTAAAATTATGACAAATTATGGAATTATGGATCATTTGCATTAAACATGGTATAAAAATAACATTATAGCAGCAGGATTCCATTCTAGGCCAGCCGAGAATAGAATTTCATTCTGGGCCGGCCCGATTCTGAATCGGGCCAGATTCCGTTTTGGGCCTCGACAAATATATTAAATCACTGGAATTTATCTTTAACAAAAAAGCCCAAACACTCTGACAATTACAAAGAATTATTTAAAATGGAATGAATTTACTCTCTGCTGTATTTTTTTAATTTTTATTTTTTTTTAGATCTTTATATTTTAAGTTACATTATTATTTTTCTTTTCTTCTTTGTGTCTGTAAGCCTTTGCATTATGTTTGATTGATTGATTGATTGATTGACTGATTGATTGATTGATTGATTGATTGATGTATTTATTTCGAATATCAATATCAAAACAGAAGAAAATAAATAAACAAAACACTTAAACATAAGACATATAATACATATTCGAAAAGGAAAGAGAAGACGTATAACTTACAAACTCCCACCCCTTCTCCTTAAATAATCACAGTTATAATCTTCCTAGTCTAAACATATCTATACTATATACTATAACAGGACTGATAATATTAAATAATTTGGTTTCTGGCTATATATTATTATGAACAAATACAATATGATTTACATAAACACATAATACAATGTTAATTTATCTGTTTGGACTATTTTTCCTTTTGATATCTTGATGTTTGTTCAAAATTTCTGTATGTTTTGTATACATATATATTTTCAATAAAGTTGAAAAAAAAAAAAAAAAAAATTACAGACATGCTACACATACATTTAACCAGAAGAATATCAGCTATGAGCTCAACAAAACCAATTGTCAGAAAAGACTAAACAATCCCAAAAGCACTTAAATGGAAATATCTGAACCATACTAACAGTCCAAGACCAGCGTTTGTCATGAATAATTGAATAAAACAACAGATCAATGGGACAAACTTTGCGCTAAGCTAACCGTAAGCTAACACTAAGCAGATCCAATAGTACAAGTATTATTTCTCTGCCGATAAAACTCACTGAGCGAGACAAAGAACAGCAAAAATAAAGGTCAAATTATGAAGCAATGATCATAAATTTTGTCTTACCTTTGCTGTTTTCTTATCATAACTTGGTTTTATATGAATGAAGCTTCTATCGGCTAATCCATTGTTGTGTGTCACATTGAAATGAGTCCCACTGGAAACAAATGGCCAGGATTTAAACGGTTTTAACTTTGTGTCTCTCTCATACCAAAAGTAAGGTATGTTAGTTGCTGCTGCCATTTTTGTTTAGTCTTTTTTTTTTTTTTTTTTGTAATTTTCAACTGTCAGTAACTACGATATGAATTATAAGGTGAATAAAAATATCCTGGATACTGTTGGTGCTCCAGCTTAAATATCCGGGTTTCTCAAAGTCCAGATAAAAACTTATCCAGATAACTAATATTGTGATGTATGTTTACATGAGTGAATAGCTCTCACCTTAAAAAATCATTTATAAATATGACTCATAACAGATATATGAACTTTAAGTCTTAAGTTTGTATGCAGCATTTAATATTTATTTCAACATTCATATTGTTTTCATTGCCGGTGTGAACATGTGTTTGTTAAAGTTGAGGACATGCTGTAAGATAATGTATAAAGGGTAGGCAAAATAAACACAATGCTTCAGCCCACTCCTTTTCAGTCTGACTGTATAAATTAATAATTTAATAAGTGAAGTTTTTATTAAAACTTTTGTTTCATGGAGTGATTTTTAGATGTATGGATTGGATGGATCTGTGGACTGTGTTTGTTCTTCAGACAATAAAAATACAAAACAATAAATAAAAAAAAATAAAGGAGGGATACTTTAACCATTTCATGCATAGTGGTCACTACAGTGGACCGCTGTTCAAAGGTGTACTCTTGTATATTCATGGATTTTGTTGTTTTAGTTCCATATCAGCTGACACAGTAGACGCTTATGCATCATCCCAAACATTGCAATTCATACCATTTCAGTAGCTTTGCTGTTCTAGATAAACCTGATCTGCACTAACATGTTTTATTTGTTAAAAAAAAAAAAAAAAAAGCTAATTGTTATTAGATTGTAATTAGCAGACTGTTTGTTTTTTTGTTTTTGTTTTTTTGTTTTGCTTTTTTTTTAAACAAAAAGTTGTTTTTTTTTGCGTATTATCTCCATGAAATGAGTAGTGACTAGTATTGGAGTATATTAAAATGTGAGAAAACATCAGATTAGCTGCATTAAACATGTTTTTATTTCACAGTTTTCACACAGTATATCAGTAAATACATGTTTCTTTTCTTCTAAAATTAAATGCATGGTGTCCAGCTGAGTGGACATTTTTGTAACTCCATGAAATATAGGTTCATAAAAAAAATTAAATTGCATTGTTTTTTTTTTGTTTTCATGCCTAAAGGCGGGGGGGGGGGGGGGGGGGGGTCTTGATTAAGGTTCTCATAATTCATGCATGAAAAGGTTAAAAATAGGATACTGATGTGCATGTAAACACAGTCACCATCGCCTTCTGTGTGAGAGTTATTGCTTTTTGTATGTAGTATATGTAAAGGACGTACATATTCACCTTTTAATGAAAAAGTCTATAAAGAACCAACCAACACAGGCTTAAATGAGGGAGTTTCATGTTTTTGCACCTAATGTGAGGTATTTTCCACCACCTGGATGCTGATACCTGGTAAGGTGGAATACTTAAGTCATACTTTCAAAAGATTCATTGCAATGTTTGGGAAAAAGATCAGCAGGCTGAGTGTTATGTATTGGGTGAGGCAAATGTTGACAAGTTTCCCTTTGGAGAGACTGACGTACATGCGAAAAAGAAGGCAGGATATGTTTGAAAAGATATGGGAAACTTTTAAGGTGTTTGTTAAAAGTATCGATTTAGCAAATGATAATGAGGAGGAATAAACATTCAGTAATGTAGACCTTATAACAGGGTTAATGAGTTCAAATATCTGTAATTGTGACAAGGCAGTAAATTGTGCACAAATGTTTATAGCTGAGAAGTTTGTTAGTGTTGTTTAGTTTTTAGCTTATTTCAGACACAAACATAATACAAAACATAGAGGAAAAAAATAATAAAACAAAATAAAAACAAAAACAAAATAGAAAAATGATTAGCATTTTTTGTGATGTGTATGTGTATTGTTTATTTGTAATTTTTTTTTTTTTTTTTTTTTTGGTTTACAACACTTGTAATACTGCAGGTGCCTTTGATAGTGAGGCACAGGTCTATATGCTATAATTGTGTGTACATTTACAAGTGTATGTGTGTATATAAAAAAATGTCAATAAATATGTTGTTTTAAAAAAAATTAAGTCATACTTTATTATTGACAATCTTCTCCAAAGACAGATATTCACATAAAACTAAGTAGATTTGAAGTGGCTACTAACAGATTTAATGGGGATGATTACATTTCATATTTGATTTGTTTTTAACCTCAACAGTCCTATACGTTTCATTTTTCTTAATCAGTGGCAAAAACCAATGTGGAAAAGTGAAAAACACATTTCAGCCACGCTCCCTATTCCCATCTGCTGCAAAAGTAACCTATGGAGTTATTTTACAGCAGAACGGTCTCCAGGAAGCTCTCACAAATCCCACAGGTACGACTCTTTTTATTTTTTGCTGCATAAAAATACACAGACAAGTCTCCGTTCCATATACACAAGTGTCATGGATGGTGAGGTTGGATATCTGTTAGCGTCAGGGGAGTGTGGGAATCCTGGTCCCTTAGCTGCTGCAGAACACTGAAACAGTGAATGATTACCCACAGACCCCTGGGAGATCATGTGACCTCTACCGCCTGGGGCCATATGGAACATACATCTGTCATCTGCAAGTCTACAGCATATTAGTCACCTGTCTGGATGTTTCAAAGTTATTATGCACAGATTTCTGGCATTCAACACATCATTAAATTTGCAGAGATAAGAGCGTCAAACACCTGACAGTGTAGATACTGGATGTTTACTGATGAGATGACTTGTAGCCTCATAAATTCAACACAACTTAAGAATAACTTTTGTGGAGTCATAAAGGCTTCATTTCACTGTGTTAGATGATCAGGTCTGAGTCTGCATTCACACAGACATACATTAATATTAAGGTTGGAGGTTCACTTTACTGGCCCCCGTCAAAGAAACTGGACTTAGACAAAGGCAAAAACAAGCTGCAGTGCAACACATTAAACAGAACACATGCTACTAAAAACACATAATATATGTGACATATAATCAATACGTTAAAATAAGTAAAATAATACAAAGAAAAAAAACAAAATACATACATACATGCATGCATATTTGTTTACATACATACATATTTGTTTACGTACATACATGCATAAATAAATACATACATACATACATACATACATATTTGTTTACGTACATACATGCATAAATACATACATACATACATACGTACATATTTGTTTACGTACATACATGCATAAATACATAAATACATACATACATACATACATACATATTTGTTTACGTACATACATGCGTAAATACATACATACATACATACATACATATTTGTTTACATACATACATACATACATACATACATACATACATACATACATACATACATACATATTTGTTTACATACATACATATTTGTTTACGTACATACATGCATAAATACATACATACATACATACATACATACATACATACATACATACATACATACATACATACATATTTGTTTACGTACATACATGCGTAAATACATACATACATACATACATACATACATACATATTTGTTTACATACATACATATTTGTTTACGTACATACATGCATAAATACATACATACATACATACATACATACATACATACATATTTGTTTACGTACATACATGCTTAACCCGTAAAGACCCAGTGTTACTTGTAGTGTAAATCATCAATCATCAGTTTAAATTATATATTTTTGTATATTTAATTTACTGATCATGTAGATGTTCATAAAAGCTCAGAGTAAAGTTGAGGGTTATTATATCAGAAACAGAGAAAACTGAAGAAAAAGTGTCTTTTTACAGCAAAAATATCTATATTAGAACATAAAAACAAGTGTCTCCATCCACTGTCACTGATCCAACTCCATGAGTTTAACTGGTGAATCAATGTTGTAGAAGATGATGGTGTTTCCACAGTAACTATGGAGCCTCTGAACGTCCAAATGGGTCATATCTGATGACCATGAAAAGAAGAGAAACTGCTTTTTACGCCAATTATTTACATGTTTTGATAAGATTAATAGATCAGAAGTTATTAAACACTTTGTACCAGTAGAAGATACTGGTTGCCAGATGCTGTTTGGGTCTTTATGGGTTAAATACATACATACATACATACAGACAGACAGACATACATACATATTTGTTTACGTACATACATACATATTTGTTTACGTACATACATGCATAAATACATACATACATACATACATACATACATACATATATACAGACATACATACATACATACATACATATATACATACATATGTCCATACATACATGGCGGTAAAAGTTCAAATGGTGTCTTCTGCAAAAAATATGTAGACATCACCATAAAAATGTCCTTTAAGTGTTAATCTTAATGAATCTGTTTAATGTTTGCAAAATGTACGGCTTTATTTAATAAGAATACAATCTTCTCCATAATCTTCTCACATTCTCTAACCTGTACTAAGGTATTTGTGCTTGTTTTACTAATATTTGTTTGACTGTTCTCCTGGGCATGTTTTCTTTTATTCAAAGAAATAAAAGGACTTCTCAGAATTCTTCTCAGAACAGTTTAGCGTAGCTCGTAGCGCACCAATTATTAAAATCACAGCACGCTTCATTTACATTATGTCATCATAAGGGAACCCCCAGGTTTAGCTCCAGCATCAGTGAAACACTCTGTGCCAATTAAGTGGATGAACCAGGAGTCACTGACTTCAAACTGTCTTTATAAGGATGCTTTTCTCTTATGGCCACTGGCGAGGTTTTATGTTTGTGAGTAGTAGCGTTAGCTGTGAAAGGCTTGTCAGAGCTCATCGCAGGGGCCTTTGTATCTGTACAACACCACCACCATGTTGTGTGAATGTATTCGATATGCCATGACATCAGTGTAACTGGAATTATTATTGTTATTATGTATTCTGGGACAAAGTCAGGAGCTCACACACACAAGATTAGGCAAGAAATTTATCAACAACATAACCACAAGGAAGCAGACGCAATAATTTTCTTCATTTTAATAAAATTGACTCTTTAACCTTCCAGTATCCGGGTGAGCACATTATGCACTTTGTACTTCATGTTATAAATGGTCATGTTATTTTTTTTCACAATTTGTATATGGTCAGAATGCAGAAGTTGTTCATTTTTGCATGGTTTTTAAAATTCAGACCCAGCCACTGAAGCTCCTTTGTTGTAAAAAGTTGACAGTTACTACACTAGCACACTTCTCTATGAGTAAAGTGATTAAAAAAATACGCATTGACACATTATAGCATTTAACATTTGACCCAGAACAAAAATAATAATGAATATTATACAATGTTGCTGTTAATCATTGACATATGCCAGGCTGCAAATAAAATAAAATGAAATAAAATTAAATGAAATAATAAAATACCGCCATCCATCCATTGGAAAACACATTAAGGGATCCTCATTTTCTATAGTGCAGAGTAAAATCAAATAAAAATAAAATGAAATAAATAAGTAATCCAATTTTTATGTAGTATATTGAAAATTTTTTTTTAATGTTTTATTTTTTGGGGGGGGGTTGCATGAACAAATATGGTTTGTTTGCATTACAAACATGGCATTTAAAGGGTTAAAAATACAGTTATTGAGTATTTTTAATAGATTAGATTAGATGGGACTTTACTGATCCCACAACAGGGAAATTAGGTCTTTTTGTTTATGGCTCAAATTGATGACATACAAAAAATTTTAATAAAAAAGTTAAAAACAAACTGTATGAACAACATTTTGACATGCCTACATTGCTGCACAGATTATACACTTTTGGTGGTTATGAAGGACCTCTCTGGGTGGGATACCGGCAGATTAAAGTTGGAAATAAAGTAGCTGGCTATGTGCACTTCCTAAAGATGGTGATAAACTGCACATATACCATATGTATAGTGTGCAAATGCTGCAAAGATCTTTGGGAAAAAGTCCTGGTGGTAGAAGATGGAGGCTTTTTTTCAGGTATAGTGCTCTACTTTGTCTTTGGGTCTTCACTTTGTATATACTGTACACTTGAGCGTATGATTTATGGCAGGATGTTTAATGTACACTGTATTATAGAGTTCAGGGTAAATGTGAAAACCTTTCATCTTGGTGTGGTTACGTGGAGTGGTTAAACATTGGACGTAATGAGGAGATGAGAGCAGCGATCGCGGAGGCTGAAATAGGAGACATCTGTCAAATCATTTAACCTACAGTATATTTAACAAGGAGCTCTCTCCTGCAAAGTTACTGCGTAAATGATTTCCTGACCCATGATTAATACTACACTAAAGCTGAGGACCTTACATTCCCAGCGACAACGGCCGGTTCTCCAAAAACCGCTACCGTGGCACCCTGTAATTATCAAAACATAACATGCACCCGTCAACTTGGCCTTTCCATACACATCGTTGAACCAAGTTGTAATGCAGGAGATGTCTTCTGGATGGCACCGCCATATTTCCCTCATCAGTCACTGTTTAAAGAACCAACACATGGATTCACGCTGAGCCTCTGAGGCTGATGTTGAAATATAGTCAGTTGACAGTTACAGGAGATGGATGGATGTAAATGTGAGGCCATGCAACGGATAAAGTGAATCACAGGAAACAAGTGGTGCCAGGTACAATAAGCCCCGCCCCTTGCACATATGGTAGCTTATTTTGGCATCGATCCACTCTTTCATCTATATCACTGGGGAACACAATTTTTGTTGAGTTAGGTCTGACAGCTGTTTTTAACTAATTTTTGGGTGCGGAATCCAAAACTGATCTTAGTTTTTCTCTATCATGTCAAGTTTTTGAACTATAGGATCCCTGTTTTCTTAAAAAATATGAAAAATACTGTACTTTATGTTTATGTTTATGTTTATGCATTTGGCAGATGCTTTTTTCCAAAGCGACTTACAGGGGAAAACCAATTAAATCACTCAAACAATCAAATTTATTTATATAGCGCCAGATCACAAAAAAGTTATCTCATGACACTTCACATATAGAGTTGGTCAAAACCAGACTCTAAGCCAATTTACAGAAACCCAACAGAATCCTCCAGGACTTAACAGATATGTGCTTGTTTTAGAAAAATTTTCAAATATTGACATATAATGAAATATCAAATCCCCTACGAACTGAATCCTCGTGAATTTCAAAATCTGCATCATTGCTGTCACTGCGTTCTTCAACATCACTCAGATCTTCTAGAGGAGGTAGTTGTTGGAAAACTGGCACTGGAATTTCAGCTGAATGAAGCATTGGTCTTATAGCTGACGGTAGATTAGGATATTCTATTTTACTTTTATTTTTCTTGTTAAATCCTGATGTTTTCACTAAACAAAAGTAACAGTCTGTGCAATGATCTTTTTGCTCTCGCCAAACCGTGGGGATACCAAATGCCAACTGTTCACCTGTTCCTTTGGTCCACATCCGTAAATTGTCGACACACTGCTTGCACACTTTGTGAGGGGCCCATGGCTTGTCTTGATCACTGAGTTTTATTTTAAAATATGCAAAATATGCTTGTTTGACAAATGCACTGATGTTTGCCCTCTGACATGGAATGGTGAAACTACCACAAATATAGCAAAAGGAGTCAGGGTTGTTTAGGCATTTACGATGAGAAGTAGCAGGAGCAGACGTGATCTGGAACAAAAGAAATATATACCTATGGAAATAAAACACTTAGATGGAATAATTACAAGCTTTGAAAACTAAAAAAACAGCATAAAACGAAACAGAACTTAGAATGGTATGCCCATGGTTACAAGGTTAAGAGAAAAGCCAGAACAAATCCTCTTAATTCCTACTATGCTAGCTTTCTGTTTGCAGATATTGATAGTACTGACATATTGTTAGCTGCACACACCTCTCACCGCACTGTCTCAATTGTGACTGCACAAACAAGTTACCACGTAGCTGTAGATTAGTCCAATCGTAATCAGCTGGCAAGTCTTACTACAGCTAATCAGTGGAATTTTGCTTATCTGGAGGGTAAGCTGTGGAGAAAAAACTTGACGTGCTAGAAAAAAAATGACTGCAATTTTGGAATCAGCATGCCAAGTTTAGGTTTAATCAGCATAAAAATCTAACTCAACAGAGAATTTTTTTGAAATTGTTCCCCAGTGTATTCAATATGTGTTAACCCTATAACACCAAATGCATCATATTTAACACATGAGTTTTGAAGCCCTCTACATGATCAGTGTGATGTTTGTTTTCTTGAAAAACCTAATGTATAGAATTAGATACATGCAATACACAGATAATCCACCAGGGGGGAGGAATTTGTTCACCAGAAGCCTTTCCAGTGACACTACAAGATTGTCATTAACGAGGAAGGAGGCAGAACCAATTTGTTAGACATGTTTGTTTTATATTATGTTTTTGTTTGTTCAAAAATAATAATATTTGAGCATTGAGACCTGATGTAGCAAATATGATACAAAGTTGAAACTCATACATGGAAACTGATATTTGAAAAAAAAAAAAAATTGGGTTATTCAGAAGGGCCAAATAAGGCTCCAGTTTCAAAGAACTGGAATTTTCTGTCAGTGATATAATGGTTCAGGCTTTACAGGATTAAATATAAAAATTATACGAGTGGAACCTTTCTGTGTGGAGTTTATATGTTCTCCCCGTGTCTGTGTGGGCTCTCTGGGTACTCCAGCTTCCTCCCACCATCCAAAGACATACACTGATAGGTTAATCGGTTAATCTAAATTGCCCATAGTTATGAATGTGAGAGTGATTGGTTGTTTGTCTCTATATGTCAGACCTGCGATGAACTGGTGACATGACCAGGGTGTACCCCACCTTCGCCCATAAGTAACTGGGATAGGCTCCAACGACCCCTGTGACCCTAGTGAGGATAAAGGGGGTTTAGATGATGAATGAATGAACACAAATTATTTATGTGCCAAGTTTGAAGTAAATTGAAACAAAATGGATGTTTTTATAGACATTTGAAATTTTGCCCATTATAAGAAAATGGGAAAAGAAAAAGACTCAAAAATTTAACTAAAAATTTCAAAAACAAGCTATCACTTAGATATTTTGCAGAGTGATGTCTAAAATTAATCTCTATATCTCTGCAACATTTTAAGTAAATTGAGTTAAAATGTTCATTTTTTGTAAAGCGATTTTAAATTTTGTTCATTATAAGTAAATGGGGAACATTTGTTTTTTTTTAAATTCATAAAAAATTTGAACTTTGACCTACTTTTCCCAAAATGTAATCACATCTATTCTTGGTCACTGGCTATCTATAAACCACATTTGGTATGAATACAATCAGTAGTTTTGCTGCTAAAGTGTTAAGACAGAAAGAAAGAAAGAAAGAAAGAAAGAAAGAAAGAAAGAAAGAAAGAAAGAAAGAAAGAAAGAAAGAAAGAAAGAAAGAAAGAAAGAAAGAAAGAAAGCTAATAATACCGGACTCTAACGTGTCCATTTACACACAGTCTCAATGGTTCTTAGGCTCGAGGCTGAATAATTTCCTCTGGGCTGGTTTTAGCTCTATATTTATTTCTCTTCTACTTCTCACCTGTCATGATTTGAGCAAAAATAAATAAATGTATATTTATGCTTTGTGTTGGTTTGTCTCATTATCTTTCCACATGCAGGCACAGCTAACAGCACTGGCAGAAACAGAGGATTCATGCTTTTATCAGGCGCATGTTAGAAGTCACTTCAGGAAAACAGACACAAAACAGCACAGTGTCACAGCGTCGTGATTAATGAGTTGAAACCAAAATGTCAGTTGTACTTTAAAGCTGGTGATACTGATTTTTTTTTCAGTTCCAGACCTAAAAGAGAGACTCCTCTGGACCTGACTGAAAAATGTAAACTAAATTTGCCTTAACATTTGTCTATTTGCTGGGTTTTCCACTGTAAAAAAAAAAAGCAAATTAAATGCAATTAAATCCAAGTTGGAGAGGCTGTTCTAAAATCCACTGAGCAAGATAATTCCTGAAAAATACTTCTACCACTGACGTGATGGTACACACTGAGCCCACCTTACAGACATGTACCACACATAACTGAAATCATACAAAAATAACACTGCCCTGACACTAAGAATGATTTGTTTGGAGATTTCTGTACAATTTGTAAGCTTTCATTATTGAGAAACGTCCTCTCCTGTCTGTTTCATATGGCTTTGGTGAAGGCACTATTTAAAAATTCCATTTATTTTTTCTTCAGCCTGAGAAAAAAGTACACGGATCACTAGTTGCTTTTCCATTGACCCTCAAATTGCACAAACATAACTAGTGCGTACAAGTTTACCTCATGGAAAAACAGCAATTACACCAAAACTCTTCTTTTTCGATTAAAAGTTTTTGTGCTGGCAAGAGGTGGTTTTTCATGCATAGCACATTTGGTATATCATGCAAAACTGCAATGGAAAGACCTTTTTCCGCAACTAGTCACATGAATGAAAAAAAAAACAACTGATGTTGACAGACGTTACAACAAGTGAAGAAGAAGAGTTTTAAAAGAAACATGGTGTGGTGTGTGTGGACACACCAGGAAATCGAATAGTTTTTTAAATTAACTACGGGATGGAGGGGTAATATATAATAATAATGAATATATCTGTAATTCAACACGATATTTATGTTTGTTTCCATGTTTATGGAATGACTTCTCATGTCATCTTGTGATAATAAATAAACAAATCATTGCATTTGTGATTTAATGGAAAAACCAGCATTATGCACTTCTGTTTTTTCAACATTTAGTAAATATCGGTAAAGTTTTGTGCAGATATCCAATGGAAAAGCCACTACTGAAGTAACACTCAACATGACCTCAGCCAGATAGAACAGTCCCATGTTCAGGTCAGACTGAACTGAACAGACCAGTGTAACACAGAACACTCTTCTATTGTAGATGGTAAAGTTAAAATCATATATTATAGCATTACTATGTATTTTACCCAGCTATCGGTGACCCAGTAAAACTGGACGTGGAACCCATTTTAGTTCCCAACCCTATGTTTGGGAAAGGCAGCTTTAAGGAATTTAAATAGAAGGCAGGATCTTATATTTATAGGGGGTGCATGTGCACTTTGTCTAGTGTAGAAATAGTCTGCAGTAATGGGAAATGAAGATAAGTGGACCACAGCTAAAGTGCTGGTGGTTGAAAGTTGAGTAAGAGCCAAAAAGTTTTTAACTCCTGGGAAAAGACGGACATGAAGGATACAGTTTTTCCCTGTTTTTGTACAATACATGAACAAAGCTCATAACCAGACGTTCAAAGCCAAATCTGGTCTCTGAGGCACCGACGAGTACAGGCTTTAAAGTCACATTATGTCCATCAGAGGAAAAAGAAAAGAGTAATGTCGACAAAAGCAGAAGATGAAACTTCACTGGTTCAAAAGGAAGGTTCTTTACTATTGATTAAATAAAACGATGAAGTTAATTCAGTCTGAACATGAACATATGCACATGACTGTCATACGAGGTCATTTCTACTACATCTATGACACAGTATTCATTTATTTAAAACATACAAATAAAGGCTTCTTATACTTTTTCAGTAGAGGCCCAAAAGAAAAATTGTATCCTGAGAATTACCTGAGGTCAAGAGACCAGTGAAGCAACAAAAATGCAGAAGAATTAGAAGAAAAGCAGGTATTCAGATCATTTACCTTAGTAAAAGTATAAATACCACAGTGTAGATATACTCCATTACTAATAACAGTCCTGAATTCCAAATGTTGTTTTTGTAAAGCACAGATTTTTTCCAGGAAAATACAACTTAAAAAATCTAAAATAATAATAAAATGGTTATTTTGCAAGGTGTTCTGTTATTATGTATATGTAAGTGTATGTGTATGTATATATTTGTATATGATGGTATATGTGTATGTGTATATATGTATATGTATATGTGTGTATGTATGTATGTATGTATGTATGTATGTATGTATGTATGTATGTATGTACATATTGCTGGTTTAGACAAAGGGGTGAGAGCTAATAAGGTATGCTTCTTCCCACTCCTTTTTGAAATGACTTTTTCTTTTTGTATGTATTATTATTTTATGCTTCCTTGAATTTTCATTTCTGTATTATGTTGTGCAAAGAAGTCAATTAGCAATCAGGAAGCTTGTATCATTTCCATGTTTGAAATAAATCTAAATAAATAAATAAATAAATAAATAAATAAATAAAGGTACATTAATTTTTTTTATTTTTATTTTTATTTTTTTTAATGCCCAAAACAAACATATATTGTTTGTTTTTCATGTGAAATGCTTTGTTGAAGTACAAGGCTGTCAAATGTGTACTTAAGTAGAGTATTTTAGCATATGCACAGTTACATCCAACCACTGGGATTTGGAAAATGAGCTCAAGTATTATAGGATTTCTATGTATTTTGCTGTCAAACCAGTATAAAAGCTAGGTGACCCAGTTTGAGTCCTGACCCTTAGTTTAAGGAAAGCAGTTCTAAATATACAGCATATGAGCTGTAATAAAATCACCTGATCACACCGTTTTTTGACAGAGACGCAATGACTAAGGTTTAGATTTGTTATTCTTGTAACTTTGCTCAATTTTCTTTATTCTTTTATCCCTCAGCCATGCACAGGAAAGGTCAAACCTGTAATTTATTTGAGGTTAGGTCCGTGATTGTGTTAAATGAGTCTTTGCAAGCAGGGGATTTTGGAGCTGCATGTGTTGCAACAGAAAGATGATTCATGTCCAAAGGCAGGGGAAAAGAGAAACTCCTACAGCGTTAAAAGGTATTTAGATTCAAAGCACTTTATTATAATCGCAGCAGCCGTCCTGCCATCCTGCCTAATTGTCATAGTGTGATGATGATGATTGGATTTTATCTATAAAAATGTTGGTTTGCTGTATTTTGGCCACATCTGCTCTTAATACTGTCGCTGCCAAGTTAACCCATAAAGACACAGAGAATATTATAATATTATACATACACTATACACTGAATATGAACATATATATCTATATATCTATATCTATCTATATCTATATCTATATATATATATATGTGTGTGTGTGTGTATGTGTGTGTATATATATATATATATATATATATATATATATATATATACTGTATATACTATATATATGTGTGTGTGTGTGTGTATATATATGTATATATATATATATATATATATATATATATATATATATATATATATATATATATATATAAAAGTTAAGAGAAATACAGAAAAGTGACAAATATAAATTAATACTGTTCATACAGCAGTTTTAGTTTTATTAACCCAAACAACCACTGTTGACTAAAACTGTCTACTGATCTAAAATGTTAAGTCCTGTTGAACCTCTAATCCTATCAATGCATGTAAATAATTGGTGTAAAATGCAGTTTGTCATCTTTTCATGGTCATCAGATATGACCCATTTGGACGTTCAGAGGCTCTGTAGTTACCGTAGAAACACTGTCATCTTCTACAACATTGATTTGGCAGTAAAACCCATGGAGTTGGATCAATGACAGTGGATGGAGACATGTTTTTATGTTTCGTTATTGATATCTTTGCTGAAAAAGTAATTTTTCTTCAGTTTTCTCTCTTTTGATATGATAATCTTTGAATTTACTCTGAGCTTTAATGAACATCTACACGGTCTGCACATTAAATATAGGAAAATATACGATTTACAGTGAAAAAATGCAAAATAAAGAGGATAATCTAATAATAAATGGTGATAAATCACCTACGAGAGGTTAACCCTGTACAGCCTGAACCATTAAATCCCTGACAGAAAATCCCAGTTCTTTGAACCTGGAGGCTTAATTGGTCCTTCTGAACAACCAAAAATTATTTTTTTCAAATAACAATTTCCATGTATAAGTTTAAACTTTGCATCATATTTGATACATTGGGTCTCAATGCTCAAATATTATTATTTTTGAACAAGCAAAAACATAATATAACACAAACCTGTCTAACAAATTGGTAATTCCTTTTCAAAACTGTCAAATTTCTTCCTCCTTCCTCATTAATGACAGTCTTGTAGTGTCACTGGAAAGGCCTCTGGTGAATGAATTCCTCCCCCTGGTGGATTATCTGTGTATTGCATGTATCTAATTGTATACATCAGGTTTTTCCAAGAAAAAAATATCACACTGATCATGTAGAGGGCTTCAAAACTCATGCATCAAATATGATATGTTTGGTGTTATCGGGTTAAAAAGAGAGAAAAATGAAATTGAGAACTGCCAGAAAAGTAGCACTGGGTCTTTATGGGTTAAGGTTCATACAAAATGTCATAAATTATAGCTCAAATGAATAACTTCTTGCATGTTGGGTGCAGGCTAAGAGTTTGTTTTTCCCCAGAGACAAAATGAATCAATGTTTAATTCTTCCATTGAAGGGAGACATCATGCTGTGGTCTGGACTCACTGAGGCTGCGTTGGTTTCCCAGCATTAGGGTGCGCAGAGCAGAGGGGCATTGTGGGTTAAGGGTGGAAGCGTCAAGTGTTGGACTGCAGTTACACACATCAACACACTCACACATACACAAACACACTAAGAGCCAGACCAGACCAACTGCCCTTGTTGTGTCACATGTTGTGCCAGTGTAGTGAGGTTTCCTCTGGAATAAAAACACTGCACCGACTAAGGAAAGCAGTCTGTTTAATATTATAAAAACCACACTGGGAGCCGGCGGGTTTATGCAGTAGCATCTGGCGTCACCGCAGATGCCTGCCAGGGCGCACATTAGATCAGAATAATTGGCCAGGACAGCAGCGTGAGATGGACAAATGAGAACCTCCTCCTGGGTAACCTGATGGCCAAGTGGGAGAATGAACAACACTGTTCAGTCTGATAAGGAGCTTTGGAATAAAACAGAGATAAGAGGATTCATAGATTATCTGAGGTTTTAAGTTAGTGCTCAGAAAATGTGTAAAACTCATTATGAGCAAAAATACAATGGAAGAATTACAGTTATTCTACAACAATGTCCAATAACCCAAATCAAACTTATCTTCTCAATATCTTTCTTTCCCTCATTTAAGACAAAAATACCAGTGCAATAACGGCTTTTCTCGATTTTTTAAAATTAACTCTTCAAGGCATTTATGATCACTACATCACTTATTGTGATTAATAATGTTTAAATATGTCTGTGCTTTATAATCAGAAATGCTGTTGGCATGTTGTTATGATTAAGTACAAACTGGAGGATTAGAATATTCCCATCGCACCCGCTCACATTCCCTCTCACTTGGATTCATTTTCAACAGTCCTTTAAACTATGCCCATTAAATACCACAGAGACATTTTTATCATTTAATTACTAATTTATAGATTTTGTTTGGCCTTGTTCTTTACTCGTTTTACTTTTTAATGTTTTCCCTTCTCTTCTTGTGTTTTTTTGTGACTTTTGTAGTTTTTATTGACATATCTGCATTCATATTTTTCACTCCCTTGTGGCTGATGTGTTTTATTTTATTTTTCTCTCAATGGATGGACGGACAGATGAGTCCAATTTCGGTTTTGGTCAGATTTGGCAACACTCAGAAACCATTTCACATCCATGTGATGCCAAAAAGAAAAATCTTCCTGAGAATTTCTCTGCCTGATAACTTCTCACACTGGGTCTGATGTGAACTATCTGAGTCCCATCTGATCCAGAAGCTCTGTCTGAACCACAGTCACAGGAATAGTTTGAGGTTTGTTTAACCTGTATTTTTCTAACCAGAATAATATTATTGTCCTTGTGATGTTCTGGAAATGTCATGTCTCAGAGCTGTTTGACTCCAGTTCAGACCAAAGGTTGATCTGATGTCTTTCAGAACCTTCTGTTGTGCCCTGGTTTATTAGAGATAGTGGACAAAATTAATTACATAATAAATTAATTAATATAAACTCAAACTGATAGTAACTGATATAAATTATTATAAATATTTAATTATTTAACCCATTTTTGCATCGTGGCTACCTCCGCTGCTACCACCACCACAATAATATTAGTAAATTAGACTATTGGTATTACTACTATATATTGGCGTTGTTGTCATTGTCATGACCATAATTATAATAATTATTATTTTCCCTCTAAGCCCCCCCTCCCCCACTCACTTGCATTCACTCTCCCCCTTCCCCTTTTCCTTATTGGCCCTAATCAATACGTTTAGTTGTTCTCTACTTTTATTATCTTTTTCATTGTAATGTTGTTGTTTGTCATTACTTTGTTGATATTGTTGTTGGTTTGTTAATTTGCTTGATTTTTCTTTTATTTGTTATTGTTTCTCTGTCCACTTTGCCTTGCTAACTGTATCACTAATAAAAAAAAAAAATAAATAAAAAAAAAAAAAAAAAAAGGACATTGTGGATGCACTTTAGTTGACATGTTGGTGCAGTAATGCAATGCTAATTTATTTATTTTCACATTTAAAGTAATACAACCATCTGACTTTTTTTTTTTTTCAATCCATGAATGTTCCTCAGGTTGCAGAAATCCATTCAATTAAATTTTCATATGTTTTCATATATTTTCTTCCTGTATTGGTGTGAAACAGCTTTATGTTTTATATACTTCTATGCAGATGATACCTTTTTATAAGTTAGAGTAAAGCACCTCCTAGTGGCAAACATAGACTGATGAACTTATGATATTAACGTTTTAGGCAATGAAGTTTTTTTTTTTTTGATAACAAGACTTAAAAAAAAATGTCATAATATTGCTACTTTGGTGATTAAAGGGTTAAATTAGGTTTTTGGCTCAGATTTTAGGCCTAATTATAAATAAAACAAAACAATCAAAGATCATTGAAGATTTTTGGTAACATTGCAGTGTTATAGACACAACTATTCACAAGTCAAAAGTACTGTTCCATCAATTAGAAATGGAAGAATTTATTTTTGGTGTTCATTAACATGAAACATACAGAAACACCTTTGGCAAAACAGAAAATGAAAACATCCACAATTCAAAAGGCAATGAAAAAATAGTAACAAAGAAAATGGAGGCTAATACTACTGTACACATTAAGCAAACAAAACACTTTGGACCAACATTTCACTTTCATTAAGCAAATAAATATTTAATATGAACAATCTCAAATGTAACAAGAAAAGCGTGATGCTAGGTGTTCCTGAAAAAAGCTGATTTGACACAAAGCGTTGCTGACATGGGTCAAATGCAGAGCTATAATGAACGTCCGACTGGTTGTACATGTGCAACTTCCATGTTTTTCTTGAGACTCTTTGGTAGAAAAGGCAAAATAGTACAGAAAGGCAATGAAAATGAAATATTTACACATAACACAGTCTCATTAGAAAGGCATTTTAGAGACACCGTGTTAAATTTGTGGTGAAACAAGGAAGCAGCAAAGGAAGAGCGTTCATGAAAAACACCTTTTTGCCTCGATGGTAATAATAGAGGAGCACATACAGGGAGTAAGGCAGCCGGAGCCAGCTCACTTATGAACATAAAACACTTGAACAAAGAAGCTCCCATTTTCCGTGACACTATCAGCCCACGCTGGTGACTTAAAAAAAAGGACCTCAAGAAGAAGAGGCGAAAAAGCCTCAATGCCAAATACAGTTCTTATCTCGGAGGAGTCGGAGAAAATTGTCCTCAGAGCCCATAGGTAATAGTCCAGATCTGCTCCAGTGAATTTAAGTCTCTCTAAACTGCACCCAGAGCACACTATTGGTATTCCACAGCAGTCAAGTCCATTCAGAAGATTTATTAGATTCTAGTCTGTTCTGCTTCATCCAATTAGCAAAAGGACAACAGGATAAGAAGAGAATCTTGTTAGCTCCCAGTGGAAGTGGATGAGAAACAGAACACTGCAACAAAGGCAAAGGTTCATTTCTAACATCCTGTGTGGTTCCAGTGACAGCTATTAAACATGTCTTAGGTCAGTCCCAGTCATCCTTACACTCACAAACACACTCCTCATGGTGCTCCAAGGGCACATCAGTCATCGACTTCTGCAGGCCTCGTCCACCGCTTCGATGTTTCAGCAGTAGAACCTACAGATAAAAACACATACAATAAATGCCTTTGGTTCATTATTTAGATTTCTTTGTGGTCAAACACTCGATCAAAACGCCATGATGCTCTTTTGCGAGGAAAGTTTTGCTTGTTAGTTCTTATTGGAGTGTCTGAAATACTAGTTTTCTAACTGTTCCCAGAGCTCACATAAGGCCAGGACTGGTCATGCCACAATAAATACCATCTTCTTTGTTACTTCAAGTCCTTATTATGGTTAACTGTAAACTTTTCTTGGCAGTAGAAAGTTTGGTGTTTTTTTGGTAATGACCTACCTAAAACTGGATTTTCAGAATAAATCTTAAAGTAAGTTGTATATACCATCCTTTTTTTTTTTTTTTTTTTTTTTTCAGGGCTACTATTAAAAATTTTAGACCCACACTTGGTAGAAAATAAAATAATAGTAAAACTTAAGACTAAATTAGTTTAGTTTACTTTTTTGGCACATTGCATACAATAATTGAAAGTTAGCACAATGTGGAGAAAAGGTTTGAAATAAAAAAAAAAAAAAAAAAAAAAAAATGGATGCAGAATTCACAGTGTAGAGTCTGCTTTATGGTGCAGAAAGCAGACTTGCTCATCGCTAATAAATAAATAAATAAATACTACTCTAGAAGGCAGCTACAGTTGTGGAAAAAATTATTAGACCATCAAAAGTCATCAAAAACAATGGTTATGCAATCAAGTCTTAACTCCTGGGTGTATCATGTGACTAAAACAGACAGAAAAGAAAACATGGAACGTCTAAAAGCACTGTTTTTGTCAGTACAATGCCATAGATATTGATGTAAGAAGTGAAGTGATTTTGGTTATTATCAAGAAAACATGGAAAATGACAAGATATCAGCTCTGAAATGAAACTCTTATGAGCTTTTTTGTTGTTATCATTATATTTGTTGAAAGAAATGTACCTTTCGTTGTACCAGGCATTAAAATGAACAATAAATAGAAGAAAACAAGGGGTGGTTTAATGATTTTTTCCACAACTGTACATCAGAGTGAGGTAATACATTTAGAAATGTTTATATCTGGATAAATGAAAATACAAATACTGTATTTTCTCAAACAGCCACTTTTAGTTACTTTAGATACAAGAGGCTTTTATTAGTCAGGGCCTAGTTTCTAATATGTTGTGTTTAACCCTTTAAACCCTAAGCCTAAAATGGTCCACCTCAACTTTTTTTTCTTACTTTGACTCTGAAAAGGTTAGAAAATAGGCTGTGAATGAGTCCGTTTGCTCATTTTTCAAGGACACTTTTTTCCAGATCTTTCAAAATGTAGCAGTCATTTACAATTTCCCGCACATTATAATTCTCCTAAAATGGCTTCTTCTCCAGCTTCTAGTACAGGCATGAGCAAAATTACCATAATGACCAAATAAAACCGATAAAGCACAATGTCTCAGATTTCAGAAACTGTTGGAATTTTGCAGTGAAAGAGTGAAAGAGTTACAGCCATCCAAACTGCATATGCTCAGGGTGTGTCAGTGATGACACGTCAGATTTTAAAGAGTTAATCGGTAGAAATTGTTGTGTGTATATATAGTGAAAAAAAAAAATAATAATAATAATTTTGAGCTGCTCATGCCTATAACTTTTGTTTAGCAAATGCAAACCCCTCTAGTATTTCAGTGAATAGAAACCATTTATTATCAACGTTTCACACTTGTACATTTCTACCAGCGACACACACACCTGTAGTGACCGACTGGACAATAACACTTTAGCTGAATGATCTAAAGGTGCTGAAAACAGCTAGGTTATATTGTTGAATGTATTAAATTAACCTTAAAGCAGTGAACATTGTGTTTAACTGGTAGCTCATTACATAACAGGCGCCAGAGGTTTATCCATATTATTTTTTACAAGGCTTGTAATGGACAACCAGCTTTTATTTGTTCGTGTCGACCTTGACACTGGCTTGTACCTGACTCCCATTTCTTGCCAACTTTATCAATAATTGTAAAGATTTTAATATCAAATACAATTATTGGTCAGGTCAATAATTTCCTTAAACCCTTGGTGGCAGTAAAGTTTACAATCCACATTCACCGACAGCAGTAAATGCCTTAAATGAATGTGTTGTGATGTTTAGTTGGTGCAGTGCTTTTCCAACAGTGGATGTCACTGTTTGATGATGAAACCCACATGTACCTCATGGTATTTCTTGGTGACCCTCGCAGGGACACACTGACAGTCGTAGCAGCGGTGAGAGCAGCAGGCACAGTTTCCACCACAGCGCTTCACCAGGAGGCAGCTGGGCCAGAAAATGGCATCTGTCCTCTTTAACTCCTCACGCAAGGACACCGAGAAGTTCCGTGGTGTGCAGCTGTACAGTCGCACTTCCTCCCTCAACAGATTGAGATCAGCTCCTCCTCAAAGACACAGAGAGAGGTGATTAGAATGACTTCAGTGGAAAAAACCTCACTCTGTACTTCTGTTTTCAAAGGCAACTACATTTCAAATATTAACCCTTTATCTGGGAAGTGACTATTTTGGTCATTTCCGCATGTATTACAAGACAGCGACAGCAACAGTTACAGTGAGAACAGGAGTCAGCAATCTCAGGTTAAATGTGGCAGTTGACAGGTGTCTGTATTAACATTTATGTTGGTCTACTGTTCTAAAAGTGATGCTCTAATGTTCCAAAATTCAAGTTCTTTTCACCTTACATGTGTTTTTCTTGTATTTTTTCATATATACTTTTTGGATTTTTATTTTTACTCCAGGGGGAATGGCAGGCAAGGGGTATTGTTGTTGGTATTGTTTTTGCTTTGGTTTGTTTGTTTCTTTGTTTACACTCTAGCAGGAAAACTATTGGTCGAATTCATACCAAATTGGGTTTATAGATTGCCAGTGACCCAGAATAGATCTGATTACATTTTGGGAAAAGTAGGTCAAACTTAAATTTTTTTTAATGAATTTTTAAAGAATTCTTTTTTTTTCCCCCCATTTACTTAAAATGAGCGAAATTTCAAATGTCTGTAGCAGCAAAACTATTGGTTGAATTTATACCAAATTGGGTTTATAGATTGCCAGTGACCCAGAATAGATGTCACTACATTTTTGGAAATGTAGGTCAAAGCTTCAATTTTTTACGAATTACTTAAATCTTTTTTTTTTTTTCCTATTTACTTACAATGGGTGAAATTTCACATGTCTGTAGGAGCAAAACTATTGGTTGAATTGATACCAAATTGGGTTTATAGATTGCCTTTGATCCAGAATAGATGTCATTACATTTTGGGAAAAGTAGGTCAAAGTAAAAATTTTTTATGATTTTTTTAAACCCTTTTTTCTCCCATTTACGTATAATGGGCGAAATTTCAAATGTCTATTAAAACATAAGTTTTGTTTCAATTTACTTCAAACTTGGCACATATATAGAGGCAATTGATATGCTAACATCGGCAAAGCATAGACATGATGACATCAGCTGGATCGATGCCAAAATTAGCTATAACATGTGCGAGGGGCAGAGTTTGTTGTGCCTGGAACCACTTGTGTTATTTTTTTTCTTTTTTTGCCACTTATGGGTAAGGAACCAAATATGGTAACTTCATTAACCTTGATTTTCTACATAACAATAAAACATTTTTGAAACATTTAACAAAAGTTATTAAGTCCTGTTATGTCCTCCAATAACACACTAAGGTTGAAACTTTGAATTTCAGAGTATTTCTATGAGTGAACCATAAAGGGTTAAACACATTCATACAGTTTTGTTTTTATTGTAAATATTCCAGTGTTTTTCAGATCCAAGTCACAGATGCCCTACCTCTGGCTTTCTTATTATGGATGAAGGACTTCCCCAGGATGTGCCATGTGGGTTTGTAGAGCTCCTCCATGTCCAGCTGCCATCGCTCCGGCTCCAGGTACTTCATGACCTCCTCCACTGTGCCCAGCGCCGCCACAGCCTCTGACAACTCTTCAATTCCCTGCAGGGAAGGAGGAGGCACTGCAGGAACTTCAGGTTCTGATACGCTCTGTCGGAAACAGATTAGTGGAAGGAAAAAGACATTAATGTAATAGAGGACTTTAGTTTGGCCATTTTCAGCATACAAAGCCCAGACGGACTTAGAGAGACATATTTAATCAGGAACAATCTGAAGCCAAAAAAATATGGTAAACAAATTAATCAGCAGAGTAAAAAAGTGTAGCCCGGAGCTTTAGCATGGTACACCACTGCTTTTTATTGCATATAGTTGGTTTATGCAGATCCATGAATATTATATATAGGCTGAATGTATATAGAAAAGTTCAGAGAAATACAGAAAAATGGCAAATAAAAATACTGTTCATACTTTAATTTTATTAACCCATAAAGACCCAAACGTCCATTGTAAAGAGGAGCTGATAATATTATTCATTTTGTTGTTGTTGTTGTTGTTTGTTGTTTTTTTTTCTCTCTTTTTTGTGTTTAATTGGTCTGTAGATTTGTTGTGTATTTATTTATTTAAATATTTATTTATTTATTTATTTATTTATTTTTGTGTGTATTGTGTAAAAGTATAATTTTTAAAAAAAAGACCCAAACATCCACCACTAAACCAAAACCATCAACTGATCTGAACTGTTTAATACCTGCTGATCCACTAATCCCATCAAAAAATGTAAATAATTGGTGTAAAATGCAGTTAGTTATCTTTTCATTTTCATGAGATATGACTCATTTCAGAGGCTCTGTAGTTACCATGGAAACACCGTCATCTTCTACAACATTGATTCACCAGTAAAACCCATGGAGTTGGATCAATGACATTGGATGGAAACACTTTGTTTATGTTCAGTTAATGATATACAGTCGTGTAAAAAATTGTTAGACCATCAAAAGTCATCAAAAACAATGGTTATCCAATCAAGTACTAACTCCTGTGTGTATCTCGTGACTTAAACTGACAGAAAAGAAAATATGGAATTTCTAAAAGCACTGTTTTTGTCAGTACAATGCCATAGACACTGATGTAAGAACTGAAGGGATTTTGGTTATTATCAAGAAAACATGGAAAATGGATAGATATCAGCTCTGAAATTAAACTACTATGTACTACTTTTGTTGTTATCATTATATTTGTCCAAACAAATGTACCTTTAGTTGTACCAGGCATTAAAATGAACAAGAAATTGAAGAAAACGAGGGGTAGTCTAATAAAAAAAAAAAAAGGTCACTTTTTCTTCAGTTTTCTGTTTTTCATGTAAAAATCATCAACTTTATTCTTACCTTTTATGAACAGTGACATGATTAGTAAATTAAATGTAGGAAAATAAATGATTGTCACTGAGAAAACACAAAACACAGAAGATAATATTACAATAAATGGTGATAAGTCACTTAAGGAAGGTTAAACATAGAGGACAAACTCATTTGGAAACTGCTACGAAAGTAACACTGGGTCCCTATGGGTGAATTGTCTTATTTTTATTAACATGTAGTAACATCTTTTGCATTTATTAAACAAAAAAAAGCATCTGTATAATAAGTATTGATCCATCTTCCATATGCTTTGCCTTCTAAAGGAGATACACAATGTACACTGTATATATCTGCATTTTCTTTGCTGCCTCTAATTTCCACTGAAGGCAGGATCAACTTGCCAGTAGCTTAAGGTTAAACAGTGTGGAACAGAGGTATTGAACATGTTTGCATGTTATTAGATTCATTCCCCATTAGATCAGAGCTCTCCCAACGTTATGAGACTGTTCTAGAGATGTACTTTCCATGCTAAAACCCCCTCGGAGCAGCGGCGGCCTTAAGACCCGTCCTGTTTCCTGCTCACAGGAGCTTGTAGGCTTACTTTTAAACACTAAAACAGGAAAATTACACATAAGGAACAACTTTGTCAGCGGCAGTAAGATGTGTTTTATGACTACAATGTGAAAAACTGTTAAAGCATTAAAAGCGGGGGTGTTTGACTCTGCAATGGTACATTTTATGTCACGGTAAAATTTTGGTTTAAATTGGGTTCAGAGTCATTAAATTCAACATTGGTTTTGGACTTTGGACAGACACTATGATGATATGGGCCAGTTTGGGTAGGAAATAAACCTCCATGTGTGAGATCTGGTATGTGTGTCCAGAACCTCCGAGGATCCCAGATCGACTGGTATTTTGCATGAAGCCTTTCCCACACTGGAATGCACTGAATATACTAAATGACTGTGTTTACAGCTGAGGAAAAAACAGCATATGGCACTGAATATATCTGGAATTAATACATGCGCTGAGGGAAACTTTCAATTCGTGACATCATTTTTTTTTTAGCTTGTCAAATCTGCTCACATCACCGCTGCCTGTCCAACCCACTTTACATAACAACATTTGTCCCTTTAGATGCTGTAGGCAGCGGTATTATTTGTTTCAAGTTCCCAACCCTTCAGGGTGGAGAGCGCAGTCACAGAGAAGATTGATACCTGGGGTGTTGGTCTTCCCACGAGAGAAGGGGCTAATCTGTTAAACCTTTCAGTCCTGTGACGCTGCGTTTGTCCAACATGTCAGCTTGCTGGTCTCTCTAATCTAATGTGACTGACAGGTGGAAGGCAACATTGTGACACTTACAAAGAATGCAGCTTGTGGAGCATTGAAAAAGTCAGCCGCTGGCAGCTGGCTCTTTAAGCTTTTGGCGACGCAGAAATGTTTATAAAGAAGAAACGGTTCCAGGAAACTGTATCTTTGCTTTGATGACTTATAACCGAGAATTAGAGAGGAATCCGGTGAGAAATAAGGGTTAGGAGGCAGCATTTTTCATAAGCAAAGGCACGGACATGGCAAAGATCAGACCTTTGAGTGCATTTATTGCTAAAATTTGACATATTAATCAGAATGTAAAACATCTGGATGAAGTATTTACATCAAATTTATTTCAAAGTGATTCATTTCACAGAGAAAATAAAGTACAGAGACATTAAACCCTTTCGTTCATTGCATGACTACAGTGGACAGTTATTCAGTTTTCAGTTCAAGCTACATTATTTGCAGTAATGAGCCCGGCTTTTATTGTTGTGTTTTGTTTTGTTTTTTTATGTTTTATGTGTTAGGTAGAACACACACTTTATCTTTTTATTTCTACTTCTCTTTTTAATCTAACTTATTTTTTGCTATTTACACTTTGCATTTATTTATGTATTGTTGCTGTGGTTGTGACTGTTTCTGTGGAGCGGTGACCATATTTGGAATTTCCCCCTGGGGATTAATAAAGTAAATCTATCTATCTATCTATCTATCTATCTATCTATCTATCTATCTATCTATCTATCTATCTATCTATCTATCTATTGCGTTTTCTATTATTTTTTACACTCACTTTACTGTAAATGCTGCTGTTACACTGTGGGATGATAAAGTTTTACCTTATTGTGATATAATTGTCTAATGAATCCAAAACATGTGATAACAAAATTCTCTAATAAGCTACAGTTTAGGGAGTACAATAGTTTGTTCGCAGTTTAATCCTCAAACTAACCCATCGTGTCCACTTGTGTTACATGCAGAACCTGCCCATTTCAACGCATGTAAAATCCCAAATGATTTTGCAACAGCGATCATTTTTGTGAAACACTCTGCCTCAGATAATTACTTCGATTCCCAAAATGTACCTGTGAAAAAATAAAGAGATATAAAAAAAAAAAAACAGTTGTCCATAATTTTTGTGTCCTTTTTACATGTAGATTTTTGTATTAAATATAATGTAAAATAACATAAGTTTTATCTGAAAAATAGTTTTTCTTTTATCTCAGGAAGTATTTATTTTTAAAACGGACCCAAAGTGCTTCCAAACTTGCTTCATAACATTAGTCTACATCTGGTTTGAATTTTTAGGCCCTCTGTTGTGTTTTTGGGGACCAGTTTCATAGAAGCACCCACATATTTTCAGTTTTTACGACAACCGCTGCTGCTGCCAAACAATTATGGCGTACTCGGAGAAATGTTCGTCGGAAGTCTTGACCTTATATGTGCAAATGTTGTTCCGTAACTAGTTATAAAATGTAACAAATTAAGCAGGAATTAAAACAGGTTGTGGAAATCCACTTGATTTTTGCCGGAATGAATATAAAGACAGCTTTGCAGCACCTGGAGGGTTCAAATTCAAACTGATTGAACTATTAGGGTCCAAATACACAAATAAATGAACCAAAGACTAATAAAAGTGAGTTTAGCACAATATGACCCCTATGAAATAATAAAACTGATGAGACTGTATTGACATTTTCATACAACAAATCAAACAGCTTTTATTCATGTGTTTGCGTGAGCTTCATAATCCATTACCTCTTGTGTTCCCACTGAATGGAGGAGGCTTTAAAATGAAATGCCAGTGGTTTGACATGGTTGCACCACAGGCGAAAAAACACCGCTTCATTCATGCCACAGACTCGACTCATTCTAATGAGGCGGCCTCAGAACCGCTGAGCATATCTTTGGTTTATCTGGCAACTACGGAGACAAACAGACGCAAAGTGAAAGGAATATTTGCGGAACTGATCACATCTGGTCGCATCATAAAAGTAATACTAAGGGTGAAATGAGCAATCCCTTCTCTAGGCAGTGCTGTATTTCCAGACAACAGGAGAAAGCTGTGAGTCTTATTAGCCGAGCCTTGGCAGTGGCGAACAGCGTGGACTGGAAACCATTAACAGCTTGTGAATGACGACGGTGTAACACTCAATTAGCGGCGTTCAGCAAACTTGGCTTTAGTTAGAGAAACCGAGCAATCCTTCAGAGACGGATCCGGATGGTGTGACTAAAGCTACAGGCAGCACTGAAAAGGTCCCATTTAACCAGTTCAGGAACAAAGCACTTAAATGGACCACCAGCGTGCACTGTGCTCGAGATGTTATGTGTCATCATTTACTGAGAACACGTACACAAGTCAATACTAGGCTTAAGATGAGTAGTGTTTGGAGAGTTTAACTACACAGCGGAACAATAGACTCATTATTTTCAGCCAAAAATCTGGGAATGAATAGCACCAGTAACCAATCATCTACAGGGTGGGGAAGCAAAATTTACAATATTTTGAGGCAGGGATTGAAAGACAGTGTATGACCAATTAGTTTATTGAAAGTCATGAGAATTTATTTGCCACAAGAAAATGTACATAATAGAAAATGTTTTTATTCTATGTGTCCTCCTTCTTTCTCAATAACTGCCTTCACACGCTTCCTGAAACTTGCGCAAGTGTTCCTCAAATATTCGGGTGACAACTTCTCCCATTCTTCTTTAATAGTATCTTCCAGACTTTCTCGTAATAGTTTTGCTCATAGTCATTCTCTTCTTTACATTCTAAACAGTCTTTATGGACACTCCAACTATTTTTGAAATCTCCTTTGGTGTGACGAGTGCATTCAGCAAATCACACACTCTTTGACGTTTGCTTTCCTGATTACTCATATGGGCAAAAGTTTCTGAAAAGGTATGGATAATAGTGTTAGGTATGATTATGACATCAATATATGTTTGGTTTCAAAACAATTGACATAGTGCCTGCTGAGAAAAAACAACCAAATGTTCATTGTAAATTTTGCTTCCCCACCCTGTATAACACTGGGTTACAAAAAAAATGTTTTTTGCAAGTTGTCTAGGTTTTTTCAACTGAATTAGGACCATTTTGCACCACTAAATCCAAAAATGACATTGTTTTTCTCAATCAGGTCAGGTTTTTTTGCTAATTTGATTTTGAAAAATTTGATCTTCTCACAAAATTGATGACATTTTTGTGACTTTATCAGTTGATTTTTTATAGTTCTCACCCAAAATAGGTTTTAAGAGAAAAAAAAAATCATTTGATCACTTGATTCCTGTTAGGTACAATGGTGTATTCACCGCAGATGTAGCAGAATACGTCAGGCTTATTTTTGCAAGATCTTCTAGTTGAAGCCATTTCATTCACCTGTAATATTAAAAAAAACATTAATCATAAATTGGCAAAAGTAAAATCTTCAGAACTCATTTATTGCAAGAAATATGAAAGAATTTTCTATCATATGATGTGAAAATGCCCATAAATGTAAGCAAAAATGTCAAAAAACCAATATGTAGCATAGTTCAGAAAGTGGACCTGATTGAGCAAAATTAATGTGATTTTTGGATTCAGCACACCAAAATTATCCTAAATCAGCTCAAAAAACTGAAACAAATTTGTTGTTGACCAATGTAATATATAACTGGGTGCTTCTATGAAACTGGTCCCTAAAAGCAGGACAGCGGGGATAAAAAAAAAAAAAATCAAACAAGATGTAGACTAATGTTATGAAGCAAATTTGGAAGCACTTCGGGTCTATTTTAAAGATAAATATTTACTGTATTTGTATTTATTTATTTAGTTACAGGACAGTGTGCATTGGCATTAGTTGCATAAAACAAGATGCATGCACCAGATTTAGCAGAGAAGCTAATTTCCATCTGTTGACCTGGACAAACGACCAACATAATAAAACATCACAGAGATTACAAAGTACTAATACACTGGAAGAAAACCATTAAATATGACAGATAGAGCAGATAGAGGAAAGTTTGCTCAGGCTGAACAGTTACAGCCAAATACATAAAAAGGGGCTTACATTTTAAAAGTACAATAACATTTTCTAGAATAAGAATACGATATGAAAGAAAGAAGAAGATAGAGAGAAGGAAAAAAAAGGAATAAATAAACAGGCTAATCATACAATAGTACACAGACATGGAAAGAAGTGCAACTGAGAAAAAAGAAATAATTTTTCAGATGAAACATTTTTATTTGTGCGCATACAAAAATCCAATTGTAACACAATAAAAAGGACACTAAAAATATGTGCTACTATTTTTTTTGAATATCTTTTTATTCTCTCATAGGTACATTTTGGGAATCGAAGTAAATATGCAAGGCGGAGTGATTCACAAAAATGGCCGCTGTTGCAAAATCACTGATGATTTATATGCGTTTAACTGGGCAGGTAAGATGAGTGGACACGATGGGTTACACACGAAACTTGGAATGAGACTGAGATTCATGGAAAAAATGCATATCTGGATTAGAAAAACCACAAGGATCGTCAAATTTAACATAGTGTCTTTATTTATAGTGGAATATAAGACCATTTACAGCCATGTTTTGCAGATCAAATGCACTGACACCTAGGTAGTTTTTCCTGTCCCAATTTCTGTCTTATTTTTGGCCCCAATATTTGATCAAAAATTCATTAATTTTAGGATGGCTCAGAAGAAGAGAATAATTTTTTTTGCATTTATCTGAGATCATCATTAGGTACATCCTATGGAGAAATATGTCAAAATGTGTCTTTTATTATTGGGTCTAAAAAGCTGGCAAAGTGCCAGATACCAAAATAAATCCAGTTTCATGGAAAGACCTAACTGTGAAACAGATACAGAATGTCAATATTTAGCTGCATATTTAACCCAAGGACCCAGTGTTACTTTTGTGGCTGTTCCCAAATAAAATTTTTCTCCACATTTAACCTTCCTTAAGTGATTTATCACCATTTATTGTAATATTATCTTTTGTATTATGTTTTTTTTTTTTTTTTTTGGTGAAAATCAGGTATTTTCCTATATTTAATGTAGATGTTCAGATTACAGTTGCCGGTTATTATATCAGAAACAGAGAAAACTGAAGAAAAAGTGACTTTGTTTAGTAAAGATACCAATAACTGAAAATAAAATAAGTGTCTCCTTTCACTGTCATTGATTTAATTCCATGGGTTTTACTGGTGAATTAATGTTGTAGAAGATGACGGTGTTTCCACAGTAACTACGAAGCCTCTGAACGTCCAAATGGGTCACATTTGATGATCATGAAAAGATGACAAACTGTATTTTACACCAGTTATTGACATGTATCGATAGGATTAATGGATCAACAGGTATTAAACAGTTTAGATCAGCAGATGGTTTTGGTTGTTTGGGTATTTATGGGTTAAAAGAGCAATTCCACTGTTAATGTTAAAGACAGAATTTTTAGTTTTTAGGTGAACTTTAGAGGAATCAAAGTGCAATCCTGCCTCTTACCACTACCAAACTGTCCATACCCCCTGCCCCTTAAGAAAAAAAGTCATTTTAAAGCTGTGATTAGCTCATTTCCAGTCCTCTTTGTTCTTACGCAGAACAACCACATGGGTTTATTTCTGGTAACTAAAATGACAGGTTCAGCAAACTATGTTGAGATGACAATTCTGAAATAGCATCATGGGAGAGCTGTGCAAAACAATATCTTCTCTTTCACATGGAGTCGCAAACCACTTCCTTACACAAGAGAACTCTGAGTAAGCAATAAGGCCTGTTGTGCGTGTAAAAAAGTTTTTTTTTTCTCTCTTACTACACACTAAACACTGCAATTGAGGTTGATGTAAAAACAGACCTCAGTTTCATAATGCCAATGACAGGACTCCTGCACGGCTCTGCCACTCATTACCATGTGCCTTAACTGCACTGCACTCCTTATTTCCCCTGTTATAGGCCTGTTATCTCCCTTAATCAGGTGTTCCTACTCACATTCATGAAGCACAGTTAGTGTCTAAAGCAGTGGTTTCCAACCTTTTTTGGCTCATGACCCCATTTTAACATCACACATTTCTGGTGACCCCAGACATTCAAAACGGAGACATTTGTTTTTGCTTAAGTTTATTTGTTTTTTATCATGTAATAGTTATACTATGTTGCACACTAACGTTAATTTTAGAGGACATTTAGTCTATATAATGTATATTATTATGGACGGAGGCCGAAAAGTCAGGTGTAGATTACTGCACAAAGTGAGAATTTGATTTTCCTTGGTCAGGATATGTACAGTCAGTCCAGCTTGGATTTACAAGGCTGACAATTAATACTGAACAAACAAGAACTCAAACTATGAATTATGAAAGAGCTGCAGCATCTGAAACTGACCACAATGAACATTTGAAAGACAAACAGAACCACAGTGCTTCAGTTTCAGCTTCAGTTTGTCATGTCTTTTCTGGATTGGGATTGTCTCTGTCAACTCACCATATATTTTTTATCAGTAAGGTTTTTTTTTTTTTTACATATATATCAATTACTAGAAATTTCATTTGAATTTCAGGTGACCCAACATGGGGTCCCGACCCCAAGGTTGAAAAACACTGGTCTAACGCCTTTGCAACCATCCAGACAAATATAACAAGACCGATGTTCAACTTCAGGGAGAAAAACGATTTAATTCATTAAAATAAATAAAACTGGTCGCGCCTCACTAATGCCAAGTTGCGCTGAAGTTTAATTCTGCGTTTGTACCTTACACAGACAGTGATATATGCTTCATTTGCTTCTTTAATGCACAACACACACCACTCAACCACTCTCATTCTCCATTCAACTCCTTCTCCCTCTGTGTTTTAAAAAACCCTTTTCTTCTTCTGCCTTTTCCCAAAGTCTCCTTCTGTGAATTACAGACTGGGTCTTATTTTTTCCCCCCCGTTCCATGGAAGTGGTGGGGAGGGATTATTGCTTGTTTAAATATAAACTAAAGTGCTGGCCCCTGCGTGGCACGAGGTTCCGGTAGCTGCTGGTTGACCACAGAGGAAACAGAGCGCCGCTGTTATAGCGTGCTTCTCCTCTGTCAGAACAAGGTTCAAAGGGAAGCCAGGCTGAACGTGCACAGGCCGATGCTTCCTTTTCCCCTCATGGTTTCCGCACCTTCTCGTTAGAATATGAAACACAAAGTCAGCCTTGAAACATCTGAACCTCTGCCAAGTAGAACTACTAAATCACTATTTGTGATTTTTTTCAAATAATGTTTTTCACTTTGGATTTCAGATGTTATAGTTTGTATGTAGGGACATACCAAGGTTACTATCGTTAACGAAAACTAACGAAAGGATGAAAACTAGAATTGAAAAAACATTTTCGTTAATGGAAATAAATAAAAACTATAATTAAAAAAAAGAAAAAAAAAAAGATAACTAACCGAAACTGTATTGTGTGCTTACAAAACTAACTAAGACGTATAAAAATTATGGATAAAATTCCCATTGCTTTCGTCTTTGTCAATGTCGGATTGATATGAAATCAATTTATTTCACCCGAGCAATTTTAGCTGGTGGCACCATGCGGCACTTGGGAGAAAGCAACGGAGTCCTGTATGGAATTTCTTTGAATACGATAGTGAGGATGATAAAAGATATGAAAAAACTAAAACTAAACTAAAACTAAACATTTAGAAATAATGAAAACTAATAAAAACTAGCAAACCTGCTCTAAAAACTAATTCAAACTAATTGAATTAGAGGGAAAAAAAAGTCAAAACTAAATAAAAATAAACTATAATGAAAAATCCAAAACTATTATAACCTTGGGACAAACAGAATTAAATGTTCATTATTTTATTTTATTTTACCTTTATTTAACCAGGAAGTCCCATTGAGTTTAGGAATCTCTTTTGCGAGGGAGACCTGGCCAAGGTAGCAGCCATACAAAGTCCAAACAACATAAAACACATACATGATACACAATGAATAATAAAACACAATAACAACTATTCAACCATAATGGTATCAAGAAAAACAGTGACATTCCTCTTTTATCTCATTCTCCATGATACTTTAAAAATCATTAACAGAAATGAATGTGTGTCCCTCCGACATTTAAATGTTGGTTTCTGGATCTTTTACATCATTTAAAATTGAAAAAAATAGATATTGTCTAAAAGGATGTACCAATAAGTTTTTCAGTACCTGGCAACCTGTTCTGAATCACATAAAAGAGGTAGATCCCTCACGTATTCCAGCGTAGTCTTATTAATGAGTCTGTGACAAATATCTGTGTTCCTTATTATTTATTTATTTATTATTATTGTCAATTATCATCTTTTTTTATGGTGCAACAGGGTGAGAATGTTCATGGGTTTGGTTATGAAAAAAACAAACAAACAAACAAAAAAAAACAATGACTATTATGCTTTTCTGGATGACTCAATATGTAATAAAAACACTTTGAACGAAAAAGAAATGAATGTATGTAGTTTTATAGTTTTTTGAAGATTATTTCACGACCATGGTGCATGGTAGGAAAATGCTGTTTTTAAACTGTAACTTTCCTAAAAGTTTTTAACAAAAATTACTTTAGAGAGACTTATGGCCCTGTCTTAACTTTTGGAGACATGTTGGTGCCATAAAATGGGAAATTACCTTTTTTTTTTTTTTTTTTTTTAATTGTATTTCATCATTTTTAATATTTGATTTGTTTTCTATGTTAATCTGAGCTTTTTTGGAACTAAAGTTCTAATAAAACAGTACAATGTTTAATCCAGATGATCAGAGATGGTGGTATGAAACCTCCTATAATACTATCAGTGACTTAATAATAGAGTAATTTGGCATTTACTGACCCCACTACAGGGAGCTTGTATGTGTAATGAATGACTTTTCACTTTAAACACGTGTGCATTTTGGGAAGCTTTGGTACTCAGCATGACACACAGCATGTTATCAGAAAGCTGAAAAACATGAGCCATGTTTCGATCACTGCTGCTATCACCGCTGGACATTTTTTGGGGAGTGAAGAACAACTGCAGTAATAGTGTTCATAAGGAAGAAAAAAAAAAACTCAAATATTTTTGAAGCAGACAAAAATGTGACCTCGACTGCCTATTTTTGCTTGTCAGATTTCACAGTGCCTCAGGCCATTAGGGATTAATGAGGAGTAGAGCTGTTTACTTAAAGCAAGTGCACAGAACTAAAACATGACAGGTTAAAACATGGCAGCCGTCGCTTCAGTTTATCTCCCGGCTTTTGTAAGTGAAGGGAACAGGGACGAAGTGAATCTGTGTGTGGTCTGACAAGTAGGACAGACACAAAGAGGAAAGAAAGTGAAGGACAATGAGGGGAAGGGTGGATCAAGACAAAAACAGGCTGACATTCGAACTTTTTTCCCCACACATTTGGATAGAATAGTTCTGTTGTGACTTTTATTTCCTCTCTGATTGATCCGACAGATGTAATGTCTGATTCAAATGAACCCATAAAGACCCACCGCCGACCAAAACCATCTACTGATCTAAAATGTTTAATAACTTCTAAGTCATTCTGGAAGAACATCCACAATTGTTTGGAATCTATATTTAAGACCACAATCCCATTTGATGCTTTAACACTGTACATGAGAGCCATGACGCAGAATATTCAAACTAAAGCAGACAAATATTTAATGAGAGTACGACTTAGTGGAGCGAAAAAAAGCTCTGACAAGGAAGTGGCTCCAACCAGATGCACCACAACATGAAAATTGGTTAAAAGTAAATGGTCTGAACTTATATGTCGCATTTTCTACACCTTCATGGTGCCCAAAGCGCTTCACAATTCCTCACATTCACCCATTCACACACATTACATCACACTCATACACCAGTGGGCTGCCTGGCCCTACTGGGAGCAATTTAGGGTTCAGTGTCTTGCCCAAGGACACTTCAACATGTGGACAGTCAGAGCCAGGATTCGAACCGCTGACCGCTGTCATTGGACAACCCGCTCTACCAACTGAGCCACAGCCGCCCATAGTAAAAGTAATCTATGAAATCTATGTAATGGAGAAACTGTCCTTTTCACTAAAAGTAAAACAAGATAAATTTATAGAAATGTGGTCAAAATGGACTGTATATATCACCCCACTGAGGCCAGATTTAACTTAACTGAAGTGGACAAGTTATAACTGAACTGGTTGATTGTACTGGAGCTGTAACTTGTGTGGTTTTTGGAATAAGAATAATGAAAATAAGGGAAAAATGTGACATCTTTTTGTTCTAGGGTATGTTTAACAAAATATATATAAAAAAAAAAGTGTACGTAAAATGTCATGCTTTACCACTGTTGATTTTTCAGACATGATGTACAAATGTGCTTAGCTGTCTGTTGTAAAGTGTCTTTCCAAGTGAAGAAATAAAACTATAAAAAAAAAAAAAAAGTTTAATAACTTCTGATCCACTACGTAATCCTTCAATACACTGAAATAATTGGTGTAAAATACAGTTTGCCATCTTTTCATGTTCATCAGCAGAGGCAGCAAAAGTACTCGCATTCTGTTCTTCAGTAAAAGTACAGCTACTTGTGTGAAAAAATACTGTTGTAAAAGTAGAAGTACTGATTCAACTCCTTTACTTAAGTAAAAGTAAAAAAAAAAGTACAACTTCTCAATTGTAATAAAGTACAAAAGTAAAAAGTAAAACTGTATTTTTTGCCATGAATGAAAAAAATACTTATTTATCCAGGCAAAGTCATAAAAAGTTTCCGTTTTCCAATTCCACAGTGAATGGTACTGACCAGAGCCCTGCACCGGGTCTGGTACCCGACAGGTAACCCGCAAAAACATGTGGGGATGGGTAAAAAATTAAATAAAATATGTACGAATTTATCTTGGGTACAGGCACGGGTAAAATTAAATGAAATGCAGGTGGTTAGCAGGCAAGGAAGTGAAAAACAAAAAAGAAGATTCATGGTGCAGGACTCTGGTACTGACCCCTGGTACTGACCCCGTGCAGGACTCTGGTACTGACCCCTGGTACTGACCCCGTGCAGGACTCTGGTACTGACCCCTGGTACTGACCCTGTGCAGGACTCTGGTACTGACCCTGGTCACACCCTGTGCTCCTTCTCTCCTCCACTGATTTTCTCTCTAAAGCGACATATTTTATGTACTGTCACATCCGTTTAGTTTGAAAAAGTAACGAGTCTATTCTGAGCATGTAAGGAGTGTAAAGTGCAGATATTTATGCAAAAACGTAGGGAGTAAAAGTAAAAAGTTGCCAGAAAAATAAATACTCAAGTAAAGTACAGATACCTAAAAAATCTACTTAAGTACAGCAATGAAGTACTTATACTTAGTTACTACCCACCTCTGTTCATCAGATATGACCCATTTGGATGTTCAGAGGCTCCGTAGTTACCATGGAAACACGGTCATCTTCTACAACATTGATAAACCGGTAAAACCCATCGAATATGATAAATGACAGTGTGTCCTTAATGATTCTGAAAAAGTCACTTTTTCCTCTTTTTTTTTTCTGATTTGACCTTATAACCTTTGAATTGACTCTGAGCTTTAATGAACATCTACATGATCAGTGAATCAAGTATAGGAAAATGCAGAATTTACACTGAGAAAACGTCAAATAAAGAGGATAATATTAAAATAAATTGTAATAAATCACTTTAACAAAGGTTAAATATAGAGAAAACTTCATTTGGGAACTGCCACAAAAGTTACACTGGGTTTTTATGGGTTAAAACCAACTGACTTATGAGGAGGAAGCTGACAATATCACCCAAAACCAGAGATAAACTTTAGGAATTTATCATGGAATGCACATGTTTTTTTTCTTCTTCTTCTAGAAATAAAAGAAAACAAGGAGCAATGTAGCTGTGAGAGACAAAGCCAAGCTGAAGAGATACCACAGGTTGGCTTGTAATGGAAGATAGAGTAAAAGCGGATATCAGTTTGGAAATACTGCATGTGATGATAAAACCCAAAAAGAAATTGAAGGAGACAGAAGATCATTGCTATTTTCCCATAAAAAGCACTTTTATCTCTTAATTCCTACTTTCATTTCAGGGGCTTGAATGAATCCCCCTCAGGGTCAAAGGACCTCTTTGTGGATGGCACACCACTTATTTTCTCCATCTCAGTCTAAAGCAACGGCATCAGTGACACCGAGACACCTGGTACGTCAGACTCATCTAAGGTTCAAGGACTATATGATCCTTCAGAGAACAATAATAGAACAATAAGGGGCCATACTTAAAAATGGAAACAATACAAGTCCCGGAAAATGGGAAAATACAACACTATGGTCACCGGTTTAAGTTCATGTACAAGCAATAACAATATGTGACCTATATGAGCAGATTCAGGAAAAAGGAAAAGTTGGGTGGTGTTTGTTTTGGATGTTCCTCAGGATGGGGATTCCGGTTCCATTATCAATGTCACATATTAATTTGATCCCCTATCAGTTCTCTTATTGATTCTCATTAGATTAAGGAGTAAACTCTAGTATAAGTGGTTTTGTTTGTATTAACTCTGTTATGACCCTGGGCCATAATTTGTCTATTTATGTTTATTCATTCATTTATTTTCTGAACCCGCTTTATCCTCACTAGGGTCATGGGGGTCGCTTGGAGCCTATCCCAGCTACATAGGGGCGAAGGCGGGGTACACCCTGGACAAGTCGCCAGTTCATCGCAGGGCTGAACATATAGAGATACAATCACTCTCACATTCATACCTATGGGCGATTTAGATTAACCAATTAACCTATTAGTGCAGGTCTTTGGATGGTGGGAGGAAGCCGGAGTACCCGGAGAGAACCCACGCAGACATGGGGAGAACATGCAAACTCCACACAGCCCCCCACCCCCCGTCGCATTTATGTTTATATGTTTATATATTCTGTCATAGTGTGTGCTGTGTTCTCCTCCAGACCTGTAGGGGTGCTGTGTTGTCTTTTGTCGTGTTGTTTCCCTTGCAGGAGGAAGTGGATTGGTGGAGCCAGATGGAGCGGTGTCCTGTCGAGCTACCCTACCTGTCGAGTTGAGCTACCTAGTGCTACTGAGCATGCTCACGACCCCGAAGCGTTTTCGCAGATTAAATACCCATCGATTTGTGCTACCTCAGGCAGAAGTGAGTCATATTTTGTAAGTATATTTCTTTTATAGTGCCTTTTGAGCAGTAAGCATGGAAGCAATTATGTGTGTGTGTACGAAAGATAGACGTAGAATATTAACGTGAGATGATAATAGTGTAAGGAAGTTCTCATTGCCTTAAGTACGTGGGTCACCTCGGTGTTAATGGCGTTTAGATTATTGTTTAAGTTAGGTCAACGAACGACAACAGTGGTAGGCTACCATTTAACGGACTAAATCTATGTTAACAGTTCCCTTAACAGTTCCCTTAACTACCCACACTTGTGTTAATTACGTTATGATTCCATACACGCAGAGGACGAGTAGGCTAAGTGTGGAAAACCAAAGAAATGCCTTACAGCACAAATGCCTCCATACCTAGTTCCCCAGTCTGTCTTATTTGTCATTTATGATATGCAAATCTCTAACTTGTGTGGATGTACGTGTATAGAAGTCTCTGTGGCTTTTCCAAAAAAAAGTGTTTTGTTATGTATTTTATAGTTTTTACATTACATTTGTGAAAGCTTATAGGTATGGAACAGAGCTGTCGAAGTAAGCTACTTCGACGGAGCAGCTCAACTCGACAGAACACCGGCATATTTAAATGGCCTTGGATCCAGCAGCAAGTCTTTCCTTGTTCGCTGCCAGCTCCCAACCGTGATTCCTGCGTGTGTGTTGATCGTCAGTCGTCATGTGTTCGTGTGCGTTAACTCGTAAATTGTATATACAGTCTACTCTCGTTAAACCGCCCGCCGTTATACCGCCATTTTCGCTCACCGCCGACCAAAACCATTGCACAAAAATCCCCAATGCATTATTCCATTAGCTACCGCCATTTCCGCCTATCGCCATCCGCCAGCCCAGTTCCATGCACAAACAACACTTATACCATTGATTTCCCGACCGTTATACCGCCAGCGTGATTGCCATCGAGTACACATAAATTTTAACAATGCACTGAAACAAATGCGCCAGACACTGATCGCGACAAGCTACGAGTAGGTCTACGGAACGGCCACCGTTCATTTATCGCAGAACACTCAGTAGGTCAGGATGTCGGGAAGAGGACATGGGATTAAGCCAAAGCCTCAAGATGATGGGGTGTCATTTCCCGACACGGTATAATAATGCTTAAAATGTTTCCCCACTTTAAATGATCCCTTACAACATAACAGAATCAAGATTTATTTAGAAACGCAATTAGAACGGGTTCACGGAGGCAGCATAGACATCATATTGTAAAGACATGCACATTATGGACGCAACCCGTTGTAACGCCATTTTCGCTACACCGCCAATTTGGCCGTGAACGGAAGTTGGCGGTATAACGAGAGTAGACTGTAGTTGTAAATAGAGTTTTTGTAAAGCAATTTTTTTTTCTGGTAGGGGAGGATGACTCTTTTGTTTCACCTTTTCTCCTGTTTTTGGTTAGGGAGTTCAGGTTAGTTTACTGTAGTTTTATTTCTCTAATTTATTTTGGATTAAGAAATGTAGTTTTGAACCTTGAAGAAGACTGTTTTGTTTGTTGTTTTAGCCGAGCCCTCCCCTAACCCTCCTGTAGTTATTTAAGAATAAACACTGTGAACTTTAGTTTTGAACTGACATGTGTGCTTGGGAGCTGGGAGGGGACAAAAAGAGCATATTATGCATGTCTCGGTAAACCCCTAGGCTGGGACGTAACAACTCTTTAAAGTCAAATATGCACTAACATTTTACATTTAATTCAACTAAACCTCATAAAAGGATAGTTACAAAAGGGGCTGGCCGAGCAGTAACAGCCTGGTCAGCCATCTGCCTTTCTCAATGAGAAATCCATCAGGGCTTGAATCCAAATATGAAGGCGGGACTAACAGGTGCAGAGTAAACCAATCACAGATAAGACAAATGCAATGCTTTTGTCACAGAAACTTAAGAAAACAGGGTGTAATCTGTAATTCAACCTAATTTTGAATCAAGTAAACAACCGACAACAGTTGTAAAGAAATTTGCGGACTTCGAACTCTTTTTGACTCGCAACAAAAAGAAACTGGTGTGTATGATGCATTGTGAAACACCCGCCCCCAGACTTGTGATTGGTTGGTACAGAATAGATTGTGCATATTTCACAGCAACTGGCCCAATTCCAGACTGTTTTCTCTGTATTGAATACACTTAGAAAACTGGATGGCTGGACAGGCTAAAGTGGTAACGGATGGACAGCCGTACTACATTTTTGTTTGCCTTGTCACAACTATTTACGATAGAAAGATGAATGATACCTCATTTTGAAGGAAATAATGAGCACTTTTAGATGTGCGATTGAAAAAAAATGTTTTAACCTAATTTTTCCTGGCTTAAAAACAGTAAAAACCCCTTGGATGGGCAGAAAATTAACATCTGTTTTTGACCACTTTATAAAACCTGCTTTTTTAAATGGAATTATGCATTTTCAAACATTTCCCTGTGGTCTACATAAACTATAAATGCTCTGCTTGGGTCTGAATTCTTCATTAATTCAACTCCACAGGTCCATCTTCAACCCTATTTCTGAGTAATGACACCAGAAAGGTCATTTTGAGCGCTGGCCCTTTAAATGCACATGAGCCACTTCAGGCCCCGCCCCCTCCAGGTTGTTGACCGTGGTTTCTGTCCCGTTCAGCCACTTGTGTTTGTTAATACAACCAACAAAAGAACATTTTAGGTAATCGGCTCGAATCTTGGACATATTTTCAGTTTTTACTACAACCGCTGCTGTTCACAAACAATTATGTTGTACTCGGAGAAATGTTTGTTGAAAGTCTTGACCTTATATGTGCAAATGTCGTGATGTAATTAGTTATAAAGTGTAATAAATTAAGCAGCAATTCATAAATGATAAAACAAAAATGCAAAGACACAAGAAGAGCATCAACAAGCACAGACAGGGAAGTATCAAAACTTAAAGTACATCTCTGTATGTACCCTTTTATAAACTACCAATTGAAAAAAAAAAAAAAAAAGGCTTTCCATAAATCTTCCTCGTTGTGGTTTTGGCTGATGTATATCTTCATAACCAGAATAAACTGCTAACAGTACAGGTGTCGAATGTATTTACACAATTTTTCCCAGTCAACAGTTGAAACCTTGAGTATATTAAAGCAGGAATAGGTAATTGCAAATTAAAACCCGGTGTTATGTAACAAGCAAATTATTTTGATTGTGCTTGCGTGGAGATGCTCTGCTTACTGGTGTGTCAGCTCCCTGAGGTTCGCCACATTTCATTTTCAGGCTGAGATGAAGGCAGAGATAATAAAATGCCAAACTTTGGAGCGTTTGTCAACCGGTGACTGGTGAGACTGGACTTACCACTGGCAGAAGGGAGTAGCGGATGCAGAATCCAGGCTCTGAGGGGAAGTACTCGTCAGAGATGAAACGGATTCTGATCTGACTCCCCTTGGAAACGTGAGTGGCTGGTACAGACTGGGAGCCACACCAGCGACCCAGCACGGCCTTCTCAGTGGGATCCTCAATCTCCACAAAGTCATACCTGGAAGAACAAGAAAGAGCAGGAAAGGAATTCACTGATTTGTTCTCTGAGACATAATCAGTTGGAGCCCACCTCTTTCATGGACTACATTTTTACTGCTTTTAGAAGGTTATGAGATCATTCTTGTTTGCATGTGAATTCATAAAAGTAGTAGTTTTATTTTGAGCACATAGAATTATCAGATGACAAAGAACCACACAACACGGTCAAACAACATTTTTCTGCTTTCGAAAAGGAGTGGGAAGAAGTACAACTTATTGACTCCCATCCCCTTTTTTATAAACTAATAATCAAACTAGAGCCGCTTCCTTTGCTATGCTAACACACATTTTCCTCTGTATATTTTTACAGTAACTCAAAACATCCATACAAACCATTCACATACACTTTTGTGATCACCTCACACACAATCAGATTTGTGTAATCCACCATTTATAATATAAACTATAATAAAAGTAATAAAAGTATCATCTGCATAGAAATGTAATGAAGAATTAAAGGATATTATATTATCTAAACTTGAATGATTTATTCTTTACCAAGAATATATCAAAATGGGATATGATTCTTCAAGAAATCTACCATTTATTATAACATTTCACAGCTTTGGTGTTTTAGAAAGGAAATCATCCCTTAAATTAAAAGTGTAGAGAAGGAGAGTTTGCACGACAAATAAGATACAAAGGCCGAATCGAATTTAATTTTTGTAATTTTTTAAAATCTCCACCAAGGAGGTTATGTAGTCACTCCTATTTGCTACCCAACTATGTGCCTGTGAGATTTTTTCAAATACTTCTCAAATTTACTCAAATTGAAGAAAATTTTACTCTACTCGGATAACATTTGGTCTGTCTCTAAAAAGAGTAAAACTTACTCTTTGGGTAGAGCTATCCAAACTCAATATAGAGCCAAATTTACTCTTTTTGAGGAAAACACTTTTGACTCTGGAAAAAATGCTCAGTACTTTTTCCGGTGTATAACGCCAATTTTCATGAAACTTGGTGGAACAGTGAGACAGGGGCCAAGAATGAAGCACTTTGGTGCAGATTCATAAGAGGAACAAATACTGGAGAGGTTAACTAAGGCTATGTTCAGACTGCAGGGAAAGGTGGCCCAAATCGGACTTTTTTGCCCATGTGTGACCTGTATCCGATCTGTTAAAGACACTTTGAACAGCACAAATCCAACTTTTTCAAATCCACTTTTATATGTGGTCTTAAATCCGATATGTATCTGATATTTTGTAATGCGTCATCTTCACTACTTCAGTCTGAATGGCCATGTTGGATTTATCTGCCCATTAAAATGCAACAAACTTCACAATTCTGCGTCCCAGGAGGAGGAGTGGTGGGAAAACATATTTATTTCCATAACAGTGCGTGCCTGCGTGGTCACGTATTATGTCAGGACCTCTTTCCCACTAATCAGCTCAACCTAACATCAGTCAGATACCTGCAATAACACTGATTTTGCTGCAATATCTCATTATATTCAATAACATGTGCAATATCTGGTTACTGTTTACAGGCTCTCACATTATTATTTTAACACTATTTTTGTCACACTATTGATCTTCGCCAATCTATTTCTCATGTTATTGCACTAATGAAATTAATTTTTTTTTTTTTTTTTACAAATATTCTTAGTTTGCAATGTTTTTATTGTTTGTCTTTTAATTCTTTGTACTGAACCTGAAAGCTCTACCTCAGTTTGGTTGTACTTGGTAGAATGGCAATAAAGATACTCTGATTTTGCGCATGCAGGTCACTTCAGGGTTGCATTCAGTTCATACTCCAAACTGATAGAAGTTGCATTTAATGTGTAATATGAACAAGCACACAAAAAAAATCGGATTTCACCAATAAATCCAACTTGTGCATTAAGACCTGCTGTCTGAACATAGCCTTAGAGTCTAGAGCTATCAAAACACAGATTTGAGGAGGAAAAAATGGAGTAAAAAAAAAAAGAAAGCATAAGTCATCACTTGTGGTTTATTTGTGGTTTAATAATGTAGATAAAAAGGAACGTGGCCTATTGGTCTGTTTGATAGTCTTTCCTCTGTGAGTGCACCTCTAGTTTACAATCAGGGCTGCTTTTCTTTCAAACTTCCACATATTTCATGTTAGTTGGGTGGAATTTTAATTTTACTTGTTATAAGTCAGCAAACACCTTTACTGTTTGCCATGATGTGTTTCCTCTGGCCTGCATTTCCCTCTTGGAGGAAAGATTGTTCATATCAATAATTCTGTCTGGGGAAATAAAGATTTTGCTGCCTTCAAAGAAGAAAATAAATATCTTTAACAGCAGGTTTCAATTTGCAGTGAGAGACGAGATTTGAGTCTATTATTACTCTATTATTTCCTGCCTAAATTAAATGAATAAGAATGAACTGGAGATTGTGAGTGTATGGAGGACAAACCTCATGCTGTTTGACAGTGCAGAATAAGCAGCTGGTCTTAGAATTAAGCAGTTATGGCTGCTGATAAAGCCTTTTGACTGACCTATTATAGTGACTGCTTGAGTCAACAGAGAAATATGGGTTTAATTAAACCTTGGGTTAGCTGTGAGATTTGACTTGTACTACAAAACTTTATCTGACAACAAAATACATAGTTTAAGTAAAGATTTTGGAATGTATTTCTGCAAAAAAAAAGTTTGTGTCATATTGGGATAATATAAAAGTCAACTAGCATTTTTAAAAAAAAACTTTTTACATTTATAAACTCTTCTTAGATTAACATAATAATTAGCTGGTGTCACTTCCTGTTTCTGGTGCATTCCTCTGCATTCAATCTACTGTCTTTAAAACATACCTGTCGTCATTCTACATTTTAACATGAGATGATGAAGAGCAGAGGAAGTAGGTGAAACTAAGTAAAGTCATTATTCTGAACCCATAAAGACCCAGTGTTACTTTTGTGGCAGTTCCAAAATATTTTTTTTTCCTCTATATCTAACTTTTTTAAGCATTTATCACAATTTATTATGACATAATCCTCTGTATTTTGTGTTTTTTCAGTGAACATAATGTATTTCCCTATATTTAATTTACTGTGAAAGCTTAGATTAAATTCAAACAGAGAAAAGTGAAGAAAAACTTTTTCAGCAAAATCTATCATTAACTGAACATAAACCAAGTGTTTCCATCCATTGTCATTTATCAAACTCCATAGGTTTTACTGGTGAATCAATGTTGTAGAAGATGACGGTGTTTCCACGGTAACTACGGAGCCTCTGAACATCCAAATGGGTCATATCTGATGACCATGAAAAGATGACAAACTGGATTTTACACCAATTATGTTCATGCATTGACAGGATTAGTGGATCAGAAGTTATTAAATATTTTAGATCAGTAGATGGTTTTGGTTGTTGGTGGCTGTTTGGGTCTTTATGGTTTAAACAAATAAGAGAAATTTTGGCGCTAGCTAACAATGTGTTAACTAAAAGTAGTTCCCATTGCATCTGCCGGTCTTTATGGATTCCTCTGACACAGAATAAGGCTTTTATGAGCTGTTTCACATCTTCATACTTCATGTGTCTTTTGTTATTCCTTTTTCTGTGCTGTCAGAGTAAATGAAGTAATGTTTTATTTTAATGTGGCCCTGCTGTAAATGGACCAGACACAAACTGTAGTTAAGAAACTAAAAAAAAAAAAAAATCAATGCTATAATGCTATATATAGATTATCTCCATTATTTTATTCACTAGTAATTCTACTGGGTCTGTCTCCTAAATGTGTTTCTGTTACCTACTGCAGGTAAAATGCTGACTATGGAAAATTACAGTTTCCAATTCACTGAATTTGAGTTAAATAAATGAATTTAGCCCCTCCTGAAGCCTAACTGGTGCCTCATTAAAGAAGGAAGGTATAGTAAACAAGAGTAGAGGCGCCACCACTGTTGACTGTTTGGATCTGGATATGAGTTTTACAGCGCCATGATGTCAGAATTAACAAGTGGAAAAAAATACCAGCGTGGCTAAAAACAACAACAGCACTTATTGGTTAATGAAAACTTTGATATAGTAAAAAAACAAACAAAAAAACAAACATGCCTTTTCATTTAAAATCCATGCACATTAATTAATCCCATGAATCAGAGTTCTACAGTAACTGAGCTGCAGCAGTAGGTTTAATTTATTATCCAGCCAAATTCATTACAATGATTATTTGCTAATTAGCTGTAAATTAAACCAATTTAACAATGACAAGAACAAAAAACTACAGTAAATAAAGATGAATACTATTTGTATTAATAAACGAATGGAGTATATTCAACATACAGTCACAAAAAAAATTATTAGACCATCAAAACTCATCAAAAACAATGGTTATGCAATCAAGTACTATTTCTTGTGTGTATCATGTGACTGAAACAGACAGAAAAGAAAACATGGAATGCCTAAAAGCACTGTTTTTGTCAGTACAATGCCATGGATATTGATGTAAGAACTGAAGTGATTTTGGTTATTATCAAGAAAACCGTGGAAAATGGATAGATATCAGCTCTGAAATTAAACTGTTATGAGCTATTTTTGTTGTTATCATTATATTTGTCCAAACAAATATACCTTTAGTTGTACCAGGAATTAAAATGAACAAGAAACTGAAGAAAACAAGGGTGGTCTTATAATTTTTCTTGTGACTGAATATAAATGACGTGCCTCTCCATTATGAGTATAGTGATCAGACCAGTTCACACAAAAGCAGGTTTTTCATATAGTTTAATTTGCGAATTGCTGTTGCCACTTCATTTTGTCAAAGTAAGACTACAAAAAGTTGAAGATCCATGACTTAAAGGTTAAAAATATAAGACTTGTGCTTTCTTTTGTGCTCATGTGGAATCTGTATCCTGCTGGAGGCTTGTGATTTGTTGACATTTACTTCACTTCTGAACTGACAGTTGTTAGCCTTGTACAATGCTGCTGCTGTAGAGGAGCAGAAGAGAAGCTCTTATGAATGTCAGAGCGAGGTTTTTGTGGAAAATATGATTAATGTCTTCCTCATAAATCAGTGTATAGGCTATGGATGAAGGAGACTGAGAAAACTTTAGACCAGTGTTTTTCAGTCTTGGGGTTGGGACCCCATGTGGGGTTGCCTGGAATACAAATGGGGTCACCTGAAATTTCAAGTAATTGATAAAAATTAAAATAAAATGACAAATAAAAATATATGGTGAGTTGAGAGAGACAATCCCAATCCATAAAAGACATGACAAACTGTGAAGCTGAAACTGAAGCACTGTGGTTCAGTTTATTTGTCAAATGTTCATTGTGGTCGGTTTCAGATGCTGCAGCTCTTTCATAATTCATAGTTTGAGTTCTTGTTTGTTCAGTATTAATTGTCAGCCTTGTAAATCCAAGCTGGACTGACTGTACATATCCTGACCAAGGAAAATCAAATTCTCACTTTGCACAGTAATCTACACCTGGCTTTTCTGCCTCCGTCCATAATAATATACATTATATAGACTAAATGTCGTCTAAAATTAATGTTTATTTGCAACATAGTATAGCAAACTATTACATGATCAAAAACAAATTAATTTTACCAAAAAATGTCTCCATTTTAGACGTCTGGGGGTCGCCAGAAAATGTTAAAATGGGGTCACGTGCCAAAAAACGGTTGGGAACCACTGCATTAGACATAGAGTTTAACAGACAGTACAACAAACTGTGTCTTTAATGTAACGGTGTAAACAGTTTAGGGCTGAACGATATGGACAAAATTTCACATCTCGATATTCATGCCAGATATCTCGATATCGATACGATATGACTATGGGTTCGGTGACAACCAAACATTTTTCAGAAAAATACAAATATCATAATACAAAAGAATGTGGAAAATGCAGTTTTATTTATAAGAACTCACTGCCAGTCATCGACATTAACTTGTTTAACCCTGACCATATTTTCAGGGGAAAACGCCTAAAAAGACATACCCAAAGTAAATGAAGAATTACTTCACAATAATAAGGTTCATATGGATGTTCTTGGTGTCTATGGACATTTAGAGACCTCACAGAATCTATTCCCATTGTCTAAAATATTGTATCTATTACTATGCCTGAGTAAACTGTAACAAACTAAAAGAGAAATTAGAATTTTTTATCCTCGCCTGTTTTTTTTTGATTGACATATGCATAAATTAATTGTTCGTGTCGGAGATTTTTAATAGCGTATATTTCACCCCACAAAGATTAAAAATCATGTTTGAACATTAAAGTTTGCTCTAAAATACATTTTTGATGTACTTTTATTAACATTAGGGTCTAAACTTTGAGCAAAAGTTGAAAAAAACATTCATTGTCCTGATTTATTATATTTTTATAGTAGATGAATATCAATATAATTTTTTCGGCCCACGGGCGGGCTGATAGGGCTAAAGGGGTTTTAACATAAAGTACAAATAAATTAGCGTTGCATTCAAGGGCAATCGTAAAAAAGAAATTTGTTGTGACTTGCAGAGCTGTACATGCAGGACGAGCGCGGGGGAAATCTATATCGTTTATGTCGCTGCTTTTTTGATATTAATATCTTGAATGTTCATATCTAGATATAGATACGATAACGATATATCTTTCAACCCTAAAACAGTTCGTAACCATTTAAAAGTCAAACTTCCTCCACAAATGCTGATATTTATTATTTACTTTATGTTTGAATAAATTAAACCTACAACTTGTATCAATGTGTGTCCTTGTCGTGGTGCAGATCAGACCCGGCCTCCCTTTAATTACATGACAGTCTCCCTCTGCACCGGCCACCCTGCCAACCCATAACACTGGTAAACATTAAGCGCAGAGGCACATGGCTGAGCTCCAGACTTCTTTGGTGTGCCAAGGCTAACACTGACCAACCTCAGCACTTAAGACGCGCGGTTCAGGAGTTCAGCCTTTATTATTTATACCTATGTGTGTGTATCCAGTGGCTGTGCTACATTCAATAAAGGCTTGTTTCACTGACTCTTCACAGTCTGGGATTAATCACTTTGCCATTTGCGTCAACAGGCGCACTAACCTCGCATTCAGCGCTGCCAATTCGGATATTTGGATTTCAAGGACATTGTTTACATTTTGCACAGGCTTGACAGATTGAGTTCAAGCTGGTTCCTATAAAACAACATAGAGGGACATGAGCGAGACTAAAAATGGATTTTCTGTGATGTTAAATAAACTAACTGAGAGTCAATAAATTTACTGACTCTGCTGCCTTTGATTTGAAAAGCTATACAGGAAGTTTGTTAGCAGTGAAAACAAACTCAATGGGAAATGTAACACTGAAACTGCTCTTTAACCGAGTGGAATATTCACAGATTTGACTAATGATTATTAAGTACAGATTGCGAGCTAAAGAGTGAAACGTGTTACTGTATGTGAGTGGAAATGATACTGACATGGATATAGGAAAGAGTTTAGCTTCTCTCTCCCTTCTTTTTTTTTTCGAAGCGGGGCAATGAATGCAAAACCATTTCTCGTTAAAAATCACTTCTCAGACAGCTTCAGAGCTTTGACAGATGGCTCATCTATTATGCAGGGCGCCCTGATCATTACACATCGCCATGTGTTGAAAATTACCATGTTCAACAGCGGTTTCTCAGATTTACAAATGCACTGACATACATCGCAAACTGTACGTACAGACGCGCTGAAAAACAGAAAACAACGAAAAGGTAGACAGGATGGACTTTTATCTCACTGCATGAAACGACGTATTCGGAAAGCTCCTCGACATAGCGTTCTCCTTGTGCATATTTAATAGGTGAAATATCTACTGTTGAGATGACGCAGATTAGCAACACAAACACTGTTTTTAGCCCTCTTCACTCAGTCTGAAGAGAGAGTCTAAATGCCTTTTCTGAGAGCGGTCCTGTCTGTGAGCCGTCAAGCACGACTCTGCTGCCATGCCAACCAGCAGCAAGACCAATCCCTCTCCAATATGCCTCTCCTCCAGTGGATTTGGTTAGAATGCTTTTCATCGTGCCACGGACAAACAGAATAGCAAATGAGCATCTCGACTACACAGCCTCTTTCTCATCTCGGGGAAGAATTCTCGCTCAAAGCTCACGAACTGAAGCTGACACAACTCACGACTGTTATTTTCTGTACCGTAGACTCGGTAGACAGGAGGGGGTTACTGTCCTTTATAAGAGGAGCTCATCGATAACATTTACCTCAGTGAATGTTCTTTGTTGTTACAGTAATAGAATGAAGATCTAAGGGGCGGTGGGGGGCGGGGATACATTTTTAAACACACGTAAGAGATAAAGCAGATATGCAGACTAGGCCCGAGGCTCGTACATGTGAAGGTGTATACGTGTGATAGAGAATAGAGGATAGAATGTGTGTATTTTACCCTTTCATGCACGATTTATGAGAAGCTTAATCAAGATTTTTTTTTCCCTGAGTGTTTTTATTCCTCTTTAGGCATGAAAAAAAAAAAACAGAAAACAATGCAATTAAATTTTTTTCATCACAACCTATTTTTCATGGAGTTACAAAAATGTCCACTCAGCTAAAGGCAAAGAAACATGCATTTACTGATATACTGTGTGAAAACTATTAAATAAAAACATATTAATGCTGCTAATTTGATGTTTTCTCACATTTTATCACATTCTAATACTAGTTATTACTTACTTTATTGAAATAATACAAAAAAACCCAACTTTTTGTTTAAAAATGCAATAAATAAATAAATAAATTCCTGTTAATTGCAATCTAATAACAATTTGCATGTTTTTTTGCACTCAAACATGTCACTGCAGATCACGATTCTCAAGAACAGTCAAGTTACAGTAATGGTATGAATGTCAGTGGATGGGATGATGCATAAGTGTCCACTGTGTTGGCTGATATGAAACTAAAACAACAAAACCCATGAATATACAAGAAAACAGCTGGAGAAGAACTGTCCACCAAGGTTATAATAGTTTTGGATTTTTCATCATAGTTTAGTTTTATTTAGTTTTGACTTTTTTTTTCTCTAATTCAGTTAGTTTTAATTTGTTTGTAGAGCAGGTTTGCTAGTTTTTATTAGTTTTCGTTATTTAGTTTTAGTTTAGTTTTGCGGGGGGGGGGGGGGGGGGGGGTTTATATCTTTTATCTTTTTCACTGTTGTATTCAGATAAATCCCAGACAGGACTGTGCTGCTTTCTCCCAACTTTAGTCTCCCATGTTTCCAAGTAGAGCAGGGATGAGAAGACGACTCTAAATGACAAGTGTTGAGAAGTGACGGACCGTTAAATATCATATGGTGCGAGCAGGTAAAATTGCTCGAGGAAAATAAACCGATTTTGTATCATCCATCCATCCATCCATCCATCCATCCATCCATCCATTATCTTCCGCTTAATCCGGGGCCGGGTCATGGGGGTAACAGTCTAAGCAGGGATGCCCAGACTTCCATCTCCCCAGACACTTCTTCCAGCTCTTCCAGGGGGACCCCGAGGCATTCCCAGGCCAGCCGAGAGACATAGTCTCTCCAACGTGTCCTGGGTCTTCCCCAAGGTCTCCTCCTGGTGGGACATGCCCGGAACACCTCCCCAGGGAGGCGACCAGGAGGCATCCAAAACAGATGCCCGAGCCACCTCAGCTGGCCCCTCTCGACGCGGAGGAGCAGCGGCTCTACTCCGAGCTCCTCCCTGGTGACTGAGCCTCACCATAGAGCCATAGAGCCATAGAGCCATAGAGCACCATAGAGCCTCCTCACCATATCCCTAAGGGTGCGCCCAGCCACCCGACGGAGGAAACTCATTTCGACCGCTTGTATCCGGGATCTTGTCCTTTCGGTCATGACCCAAAGCTCATGACCATAGGTGAGGGTAGGGACGTAGATTGACAGGTAAATCGAGAGCTTCGCCTCTCGGCTCAGCTCCTTCGTTGTATCATTCCGACATTAACAAAGACAAAAACGAAGGGAATTTTATCCATAATTTTTATCCGTTTTAGTTAGTTTTGTAAGCACACAATACAGTTTCAGTTAGTTACCGTTTTTTTTCTTTTAATTATAGTTTTTATTTATTTCAGTTAACGAAAATGTTTTTACAATTCTAGTTTTCGTCATTTCGTTAGTTTTCGTTAACGATAATAACCTCGCTATCCACTGGAGTGACCACTGTGCATGAAAGGGTTAATGAAAAAAAAAAAAGAAGACAGACGTGTGAATGTGTGTGCTTCTGCTTGTGATTGCATGCTGCATTCATCTGTCTGCCAACCCTGCCAAGAGTGTGTATCTTGGGATCTGATCAAAAACCAGTAGGGGAGGGATAAAAAATGAAAAATGCCAGAGCTGGAGCAGGAGACGTGGCAATGACTCGCATGACCCTAGGAGAGGATGTTGTTATTGTCTCTTGCCCCTCTCCCTGAGGACGCCGACTAGTGCAGTCTTGTAAAGGCAGGATGCACAAAAGTTGTCAATCTGCACCCTGCCCCACTGTGGAACTTTCTCTCATGGGGTTTTTCAACAGCAACACAAACCTCATTCGTCAACATGCGCCCGGCCCACCACAACCGGTGTCGAATTACACCCCCGCACAATCACTGTTTCTTCGGGGGTTTTTTTTTTTTTTTTTTTCTTGTAATCAGCAGTCGGTGCAATGTGAATTTAGTCCTCTCAAACCTAGATGGGAGTATAAAATAAATCAGCCACATTTGATCTCTTAACCAGTCTTTGGGTCTAAATCATTGCCAGAATTACACAAACTAAACTGATAAATCACGCAACAAATGATTCACAGTCTGATCTTAGCTTCTATTGTCTAGTATTTGCAGCTTCTCAAACGGATATACTGCATCTCTGTCCGTCTGCCAACATCTAAACCTTGTGAGCTCTGTGTAAAACTGCCACTGTCATGTGCTTTGTCAACCATTAGGGGGCTCTCCAGGAATGACTAGCAAGGTCACCCTCCCCCATCTTTCCTCCAACCTTCTCATGATTGGGCTCCTACATGCTAACCAGTCAGCTGTGATATATTGAAAGTAGGAGCATAATGCACAGAGGGTAAATCGATCGTTGAACCTTGGGATCCCCGTTTAAATTGAATGGCGACAGAGGCAAACTCATGGAGTAATGAAAAGTGGGCTCCTCCATGTAGTAAAGTAGAGGATCTATTGAATATATGTGTGTGTTTGTTTTTATGTGTGCAGTTACAGAGGGAGGCACGCGCCTTTTCAACAATCACGTGAGAAGCTGAAATATCACGTAAATCACGTAAAACATGCCATCACGGTGTCATGGGTAAAACAAATCACTCCTCTGCTGGGCTTTCAATATTCACGAGCTGCAGCAAACCAAAGGCAATTTCACAAATGGCCACACTCTGACTCTAAATCTTTAAAGATGGACAACGACAGGGGCAGGACACAACTTTACCTCCACTGGCATGTATCTGCCATGCAACCTGCGGAAATCCCCCTCCATGATGAGAGCTGTTCAAGCAAGCACAGGAAACTTTTACTATGGTGGAACATTACTGGAGGTGAGGAAATTTTTCATTTTGAAGACACGTCACGACGCAGACTTCATAATCGAATAAAATCCGGTGAATCTTCATATCTGTGCTTGTGATGTAGGCTGTACTGCAGAAGGTGGTTAGTTACTGTAGTGGGTCACACAAATACTATTGAGTAGGTGCAGCTGATTATTACAGAAGAGGATTAGGACCACTGGAAAAACAACAACAACAAAAAAAATAAATGAAATTAAGGTCCAATTTATTTTTTAAATTATTTTTCTGAGAAAAAGTCAGACCTCTGAGAAAAAAGTCAGAATCCTGACTTTTTTTCCCCCCTCAGAATTCTGACATTTTTTCTCAGAATTCTGACTGATGTAAACATTTTATAAATTGTTGTTCTGAGAAAAAAACAGTCAGAATTCGGAGAAAAAAAAGTACAAATTCTGACTTTAATCTCAGAATCCTGACCTTTTTTTCCCTCAGAATTCTGACTTTAATCTCAAAATTCTGTTTTAAATATTTTTTTAAAATATTGTTCTGAGAAAAAGTCAGAATTCTAAGATTAAAGTCGGAATTCTGAGAAAAAAAAGTCTGAATTCTGACTTTAATCTCAGAATTCTGCCTGGTTTACACATTTTTTAAATTGCTGTCCTGAGAAAAAAGTCAGAATTCTGAGAAAAAAAAAGTCTGAAGTCTGACTTTAATCTCAGAATTCTGACTTTTTTCTCAGATATCGGATTTTTTTTTTTTCTCAGCATGATAATAAACAAAATATTGGACCTTAATTTTATTTTTTTAATATTTTTTCCAGTGCCCCTAATCCTCTTTTGTAGTTTATGTTATAGACGGTTGTATTTTCACTATTAAAGTGAGTCTGGACTCATCTGACTGCTTGTGTTTCACTGATGAAAAAGTAGCTATGTGCAGTTACACAGAAAATCCACTGAGATGCACTGAGAATTATGTATTTTAATCTTTGAGAGGGGTGATTCTATGAAACTGGTCCCCAAAAACAGGACATGGGGGCTAAAAATTCAAACCAGATGTAGACTAATGTTATGAAGCAAGTTTGGAAGCTCTTTGGGTCTATTTTAAAAATAAATATTTACTGAGATAAAAGAGAAACTAAGTTTCAGATAAAACACATTTTTATATTATTTTTATACAAAAATCTGTATGGAACACGTAAAAAGGACATAAAACTTACGCGCTACTATTTTTTTGAAAATATTTTTAGTCTCTCTCAGTTACATTTTTGGAATTGAACTAATTATGCAAGGCGGTGTTTCACAAAAATGACCACTGTTACAAAATCACTCGTGATTTATTTGTGTTTAAATGGGCAGGTTCTGCATGTAACGCAAGTGGACACGATGGGTTACACACGAAACCTGGAATGAGACTGAGATTTATGAAAAACCTACATGTCTGGATTAGAAAAACCACAAGGATCATCAAATTTAACACAGAGTCTTTATTTATAGTGGCATATAAGACCATTTACAGCCATGTTTTCCAGATCAAATGCACTGACACCTACGTAGTTTTTCCTGTCCCAGTTTCAGTCCTATTTTTGGCCCCAATATTTTTATTAAAAATGCATTAATTTTGGGATGACTCAGAGCAAGAGTATCATTTTTTTTTTTGCATTTATCTGAGGTCATCATTAGGTACATCCTGGGGGGAAATTCGTCTAAGTTTATCTTTTATTATTGGATCTAAAAAGCTGGAAAAGTGCCAGGTACCAAAATAAACCCAGTTTCATAGAAGCACCCAGAGGTGAATCAATAGTTTAATAGCAATAAAAATTCAACACCACTAAACATTGCTTTAATCTCCTGGTGTCAGTGTATAATTATATAATAGTCGGTAACATTTATTTCTTTTTTTATTTTTATTTTTACTATAGTAGGGTTTCTATCAATGTGCTGCCAATTACAACTGTATTTTCATTATCATCATTGTGGTTTCAGACTTTGCCAGTTCCATATAGTGTTTCATAGAATAACATTCTACCTGTGCTGTTGATTGAAGACCTGACAGATGTAAGAGGTATTTTGACAAAACCTGAAGCTGTTTTAGCTTTTTTGCCCTTGAACTGAACTACTGCTTTGGATCATATGACACTGTTTCAAATTCTTCCACAGTTTCTCAAAGGCTTCGTCTACCATTTGTTCTGCTGCCTGTGGCATTTCGCTGCAGTTTTCCATCTATTTCAGGATTATTGGTTGCCTCTAATACTGTATGCATTCAGTGAATTTTACAGTCTCCTTATTGGCCCATGCATGCACACACTATTATTCACATTTGAACTGCATCCTGCACTGAGCTGCACTCTGCAACTTTTCATTTGCACATTACTACCTTATTTGCACATAATATTGCACACAATTGCATCCTAATAGAACCTACTGTTTTCAACTGTTACTGCACTGGACTGTACATACTGTTTTTTTGTTGGTTTTTTTTGTATACATTGTACATATCTTGATACACTTATGTTTTTCATGTTTTTTTTATATTGATATTCATATCTTTGAGTGTTTTTACATTTTGTCTTTTATTTTTTATCTATCTTAGAACTACCTCTAACAAAAATTTCATTATGTGCACATAATGTCAATAATAATACAGAAGCGTACTGCATTCACATGGAAAAATAAAAAACGGTTCTGTTTTTTGGAATTAACGAGAAAACTATCTTGTAAAAACAGAGCTGATTTTGTATTTTTGTGAGATAATTATCTTATTAATTCAGCAGCAAAATAATCCATCCTCTTCCAAATATGAGCAGTGTTGTTGACAGTAAATGTAGGAAATTCACTTTTCATATTAAAAAGTGTTACACCTCACATAACAAACACACTATGATCATACAGACTACGAAAAAATAAAAATCGACTCTGTTTTTCTGAATTAATGAGATAATTATTTCATAATTACGACAAACGGTTTCATGAAAAAAAAAATAAAAATCAACTCTGTATTTACAAGATAATTATCTTGTTAATTCAGAAAAAGAGTCCATTTTTATTTTTTCATGTGAATGGAATACACTTCCGTATAATAAACATCCTTGAATCTTGAATGCATATTCATACAGTAACTTGCCACATTTCAAGTTTTTTTTTTTTTTTTTTTTTTTTAGAACTCCAATGCTCAAACAGAACATGCAAATAAAAAAAAGCTGGATGGAAATGCACCTTATGTCACTATGAAAACCCCTGAAGGAGGAAACTTCACTGGAATACAGGATGAAAAAGTGCAAAAACATTTTGTGCAAGTCATCATACACACATTTAACACTTAATGCGATGATAAAACTTGAGAAAAGCTACTCCTCTTGCTCTGAAATCTGCAACCTGACCAGAAAATTAACATTAGTGCTGAATTTTTGAAGGAGATTAAGAGTTGATGTTTGAGCATGCGACCACATGTAACTCAAGTCGTAGTTAAACTGTCTCTACACACTTCTCTTAAACTGTACTGAGTTGTTTTTGTGCCTAAACTTGCACTGATTAAACTAAATCCAACAGTTCAGGAGTATTTGTTTAATGCTATCTACAGTGTTCTGTGCCTTTATTGCAGCCTTCCCTTCTGCTGGTTTTACCTCAGCTCACCTTGACTTGGCACAGCTTTGGTCTGTTTTGGCGCCAACATCCTGCATTTCCACTGCAGGTGTAGTACTACCTCCGCTGGTCGTCATAGCAACAAAGCATGAACTATTCTGATGTCATCTTCAGCAGCTATGAGTGACACAATCAAACATACTGCTGTAATTCAAGATTTCTCAAATAAAATGTTATGTTAAGATGTTTTCAGGTGAGAATATAGTAAATACATGTTGAATGATTAAATTAGAGCATCAGTTGTTTTTGTTTGGATGTTTTTGGAGATTTCCCAGTAGCTTCATTTGCATACACATATACAGATCGACACAGCAATGGTCCTGGATCAACTTTTACTACCTTTTAAAATAATGGTGATGTTTTATATGTATGTTCTTATCAGTTTTAAGTTTGTTTTTAGCACTGACTTTCATTGTGTTTATGTATATTTGTGTGGATGTATGGCTGTGATTTCCATTTTGTGTAACTTCTGCTGTTGCTGCTGTCTTGGCCAGGACACTCTTGAAAAAGAGATTTTTAATCTCAGTGAGCTTTTTTTCCTGGTTAAATAAAGGTTATAATAATAATAATAATAATGATAATGATAATAATAATAATAATAATAATAATAATAACACTGGGTTACAAAAAAAATGTTTTTTGCTAGTTGTCTAGGTTTTTTCAACTGAATTAGGACCATTTTGCACCGCTAAATCCAAAAATGACATGTTTTTCTCAGTCAGGTCAGGTTTTTTTTGCTATTTTGATTTTGAAAAATTTGATCTTCTCACAAAATTGATGACATTTTTGTGACTTTATCAGTTGATTTTTTTTATATAGTTCTCACCCAAAATAGGTTTTAAGAGAAAAAAAATCATTTTCTAACAGGTGTATTCACCGCAGATGTAGCAGAATACGTCAGGCTTATTTTTGCAAGATCTTCTAGTCGAAGCCATTTTATTCACCTGTAATATTAAAAAAACCATTAATCATAAATTGGCAAAAGTAAAATCTTCAGAACTCATTTATTGCAAGAAATATGAAAGAATTTTGTATCATATGATGTGAAAATGCCCATAAATGTAAGCAAAAATGTTAAAAAGCCAATATGTAGCATAGTTCAGAGAGTTGACCTGATTGAGCAAAATTAATGTGATTTTTGGATTCAGCACACCAAAATGATCCTAAATCAGCTTAAAAAACTTAAACAATAAATTTGTTGTTGACCAGTGTAAAAAAAAAAAAAAAAAAAAAAAAAAAAAAAATAATAATAATAATAATAATAATTTACATCATGCTTAGTATCACTTTGGCTTAGAAACTCAACAAAGGTGATTCATGACTTTATTTCAATGTTATGAACAATTTATCATCTTAGTTGATTTATTTCTGGCTTGAACTAAAGACAAAACATGATTTGGAAGTGCATCTTTTATTTATTTATTTATTTATTTATTTTTTAATTTTAGTTTATTTCGAATATTCAAACAAAATAAAGTAATCTTACTTAGCCCTTAGAAATAAAACAGATAGTAAGAAATCATGAAAAAAAAAACCTTATACATACAGGGTGGGAAAGCAAAATTTACAATGAACATTTAATTGTTTTTTCTCAGCAGACACTACGTCCATTGTTTTGAAACCAAACATATATTGATGTCATAATCATACCTAACACTATTATCCATACCTTTTCAGAAACTTTTGCCCATATGAGTAATCAGGAAAGCAAACGTCAAAGAGTGTGTGATTTGCTGAATGCACTCGTCACACCAAAGGAGATTTCAAAAATAGTTGGAGTGTCCATAAAGACTGTTTATAATGTAAAGAAGAGAATGACTATGAGCAAAACTATTACGAGAAAGTCTGGAAGATACTATTAAAGAAGAATGGGAGAAGTTGTCACCCGAATATTTGAGGAACACTTGCGCAAGTTTCAGGAAGTGTGTGAAGGAAGTTATTGAGAAAGAAGGAGGACACATAGAATAAAAACATTTTCTATTATGTCCATTTTCTTGCGGCAAATAAATTCTCATGACTTTCAATAAACTAATTGGTCATACACTGTCTTTCAATCCCTGCCTCAAAATCTTGTAAATTTTGCTTCCCCACCCTGTATACATGAAAGCAAAATATGACTTCATTTGCACATTCAAAAAGGAGTGGAGGAAGTATAATTTATTTAATCCCACCTCTTCTTCTCCCATCTTCTTTACTGAAATTATAAACCATATCCCACTGTAGTAATACATTACAAGATGCAAACAAGTTACATTTTGAGGTTTTGTTGAGAAAGAAAGCTCCACAGAGGAGTATAATCTTTGCTTTTACAAGTTAAGTATTTGTCATGTTTTTCAGTCAGCAAAACCCCATTAAGTTGAATTAACTGGATCAATTACACAGCCCTATTAGAAAGAGGATGTGATAAAACCTGGTGGTCCCTGCTCTCATGGAGTGGAAACACAAAAAAGTCTGTTGAGGTGAGTCCAGCTGATATCATCAGTGGAAAAGCAGCATGTGTTGTTTTGGGAGAGACCGGCATCGACCTATTCTCTCAGTACAGGGTGTTTGCTCTTTATCCAAATACAAATTCCAGACTTTTTGGAGACTTTTTCAAAACTGCTATTTTATTCCCCGAGACCTTTGACTTTATGTACTTTTTTTTTTTTTTTTAATTGTTATTCAGTGCTAGACAAACATTGTGACAGAGGTAACAAAAAAAAAAAAAAATACAAGACAAAATATTTGGCATACTAATTCATAAACTTCAAGGCACACAAGTTCATAGGCACCAGATAAGACAGAATAGTTCGCAGACATTAAGCAAAACAAGGACGGGTGCAAACAGAGGGTATTTACAGGTGAGTTTGTGTGTGTGTGTGAATATGTATGATTATTTTTGATTCTTTTGTGCAGGTTGGGCTTATTCAGGTGGAGACAGAAGGGGGAATGAAAACAAAATAATCTAATAAGTAAAAGGGTCAAAAGATATGAGTTTAAAAAAAACGAGAAATCAGTAAAGGGTTATAAATAATAGTATAGAAAGAAGATTAAGGGGAAAAAAACAAGGAAAAGATAGGGAAAAAAAAGGAAAAAAATTGCAAAATCAATACTACCAAATACAATAATAGTGGCAGCCTTTTGTTTTCCGGACTGTTTTTGGCGTGATTTTTGTCTATTGTCTTGGTTCTTTTCTATTGTCATCTATCAGGTTTTTTGTTTTTTCCTCATGGCTATTGTCTTTTTTTGTTTGTTTTGTTTTTTGCTTATTGCTTTTTTTTTTTTTTTTTTTATTTCTGGTGACTTGTAGATTCTTGCTGCTGTTATGATTTTGTCAGTAAAAATTAAAATTCTTAATAAAAAAAAAAGTTTGTGTCTTTTTTTGTCGTGATTTTTGTCTGTTGTCTTAGTTCTTGTCTATTGTCATCTATCAGTTGTTTTTATTTTGTTTTTTTTGTTTTTCCCTCATGGCTATTGTCTTTTTTTTTGTTTATTTTGTTTTTTGCTTATTGCTTTTTTATTTCTGGTGACTTGTAGATTCTTGCTGCTATTATGATTTTGCAAGTAAAAAAAAAAAAAATTCTTAATTAAAAAAAAGTTTCTGCCTTTTTTTTTGGCGTGATTTTTGTCTATTGTCATTTATCAGTTTTTTTTTTTGTTTTTTTTTTCCCCTCATGGCTATTGTCTTTTTTTGGTTTATTTTGGTTTTTGCTAATTTCCTTTTTTTTTTTTTTTTTTTTTTAAATTTCTGGTGACTTATAGATTCTTGTTGTTGTGATTTTGTAAGTACAAATAAAAAGGATTAAGAAAAAAAAAGAAAAACAGAAAAGTTTGCATCTTTTTTTGTCGTGATTTTTGTCTATTGTCATCGATCAGGTTTTTTGTTTTTTCCTCATGGCTATTGTCTTTTGTTTCTTTGTTTTGGTTTTTGCTTGTTACTTTTTTTTATTTCTAGTGACTTGTAGATTCTTGCTATTGTGATTTTGTAAGTAAAAATGATTAATAAAAAAAAAAGTTTGAGCTTTTTTTGTGTGATTTTTGTCTATTGTCATCTATCTTTTTTTTTTTTTTTTTTCCTCATGGCTGTTGTCTTTTGTTTGTTACCTCCGCCAAGGAGGTTATGTTTTTGCCAGGGTTTGTTTGTTTGTCTGTCTGTTTGTTTGTCTGTCCATTAGTGTGCAACATAACTCAAAAAGTTATGAACAGATTTGGATGAAATTTTCAGGGTTTGTTGGAAATGGGATAAGGAAGAAATGATTAAATTTTGGTGGTGATCGGGGGTGGGGGGGCCCACAGGGGGGCCCACTGATCAGCCTTGGTGGAGGTCTGCGCTCTCTGAGTGCTTCTAGTTTGTTTTGTTTTTTACTTAATGCTTTTTTTTTTTTTTTTTTTTTTTTCTGGTGGCTTGTAGATTCTTGCGGTTGTTGTGATTTTGTAAGTAAAAATAAAACTGATTAAGAAAAAAAAAGAAAAAAAAGAAAAGTTTGCGCCTTAAAAAATCTTAGCCTAGTACTACTACTAATTTCGTTAGGTGTACGCATAATGACGACAAACATTCTTGAATCTTGACATATTCTTACTTGCATATTCCATCCTCAGGATCCTCCAGACCAAATTTCTCGTCGAAGGTGAGCTGGATCCTCATGTTGCCGGTCGCCACTAGTCTCCAGACTAACGCTGTATTCCTGGGATATGTGTGTGGGAAGTCTGGGCTGGTAACCATTCCCTCTCCAGATACTGTTAGAATCTTCTCCAGCTGGGAATCTTGTACTCCTACAAGACAAAACCGAAACAACAAACTAAGCCAAAATGAACCCACAGACATCCATATGCGTTATCCGACTTCTTCTATGACATCTTGACGATATGAGCTAATTATCACCGTGCAGTGTGTTGCAAATGAACTCTTCCTGATGGGTTTCACCGAGCTCCACTTATAAAGCCATCAATGCCCATAGGGAACAGTGGCTGCAGGGTTTTAATCACAGTGATGAACCTTGTCACTCAGTCCCTCAAGACTTTTTTCCGAAAAATGTCAAGATATCATGACTAACATAATGACTGTAGCTTAAAGCACTTCTGAATGCAAAGACATTCTCAATTAATTATGCCAAAAATACATCAAATGTTATTGCAAAAAGGGGAAACATAAATCATTTCCCTGTCTAAAACCATTTAAATCAATACCCAGAGGATTTCTAAGCTATACTGATATTATATTTAAGATTATTTACAAGGCTTAATTCTATCATAATCATTCTAATCACGGCATGAGATTAAGCTGTACTTATTTTTGCATCACTGATGATCTTTCAGCATTCATGAACCAATCCAGTACATTTAGCCGCTAAAGGAAGCAGCAGGGGTTTAATGGGTTCCGCAGAAGTATGCTGCCACTGCTGCTGGAAGTTTGTTAGTGCATTAAATGGATGAGTAACCATTTCCCCCAGTGCAATTTGTTAGGACAAATTTATACTTTAAACACATTCTGAACTGGATCACCCTTCATTTTGACATAAATTTGATTTAAGGATGTGATTCATACCCAGCAGAGTGATTAATTCTGAGGTTATTTGCTTGTAAAAGAAAGAAAAACACAGTGAGTTTAGGTGTGCTCACCATGTGCTCACCCCTGTATAATGTCAAAAAACAGCACCACACCAAACTTTGAGTGGTTGGAGATGGTTCCAAAGACAACATCTACGACTGAAGGAAAGGTCAGTGACAAGAACCGAGTGAAACCAACCACAGCTCCGGACAGTAAACACTATATTCTGATAATTTAGTAGCGTTTGAAGGGAACTGTTAAATCACTGAATGCACCTTTTACTTCATCTTAGTCCAGTGGTTCCCAACCTTTTTTGGTGCGTGACCCCATTTTAACCCTGTAAAGCCTGAATCATTCAACCATTGACAGAAAATTCCAGTTCTTTGAGACTGGAGCCTTTACTGGTCCTTCTGAACAACCAAAATAAATATTTTTAAAACATCAATTTCACGTATGATTTTCAATTTTGTATCATATTTGATATATCAGGTCTCAATGCTCAAATAGTATTATTTTTGAACAAACAAAAACACAATATAATGCAAACATGTCTAACAAATTGATAATTCCTTTTCAAAATTGGCAAAGTTCTGCCTCCTGACAGTCTTGTAGTGTCACTGGAAAGGCCTCTGGTGAACAAATTCCACCCCCCTGGTGGATTTTCCATGTATTGCATGTATCTAATTGTATACATCAGGTTTCTCAGGAAAAAAATATCCCACTAATCATGTAGAGGGCTTCAAAACACATGTATTAAATATGATACTTTCGGTGTAATCGGGTTAACATCTGAAGTTTTGCTAAAATTAATTTGTTTTTGATCATCTACAAGTTTGCTATACTATGTTGTAAATAAGCGTTAATTTTAGATGACATGTAGTCTATATAATGTATATTATTATGGACGGAGGCAGAAAAGCCAGGTGTAGCTTACTGCAAAAGTGAGGATTTAATTTTTTTTTTTATGTACAGTCAGTCCAGCTGGGATTTCCAAGGCTGACAATGAATACTGAACAAACAAGAACTCCAACTATGAATTATGAAAGAGCTGCAGCATCTGAAACTGACCACAATGAACATTTGACAGATAAACAGTACCACAGTGCTTCAGTTTCAGAGTTTGTTTTTTATATATTGTGATTGTCCCTCTCAACTCCCTATATATTTTTTAATTTTATTTATTTATTTGTTTGTTTGTTTGTTTATTTTTAATCAATTACTAGAAATTTCAGGCGACCCCATTTGAATTCCAGGCGACCCATTGTGGGATCCCGACCCCAAGGTTGAAAAACACTGCCTTAGACTGTACATAGAGTAAAAACCAATGTGTCAACACTGCCTTTTCCTTCTGGTTTTGCTTTCCACTTTTCTGTTTTTGACTCTTCCAACCCTCTGATCCAAAAAACCCACATTTTTTTTATCAAGATGTAACTTGATGAAACTTTCACCCCTGGCATCCTGACTGATGCTGTCTATCAAACAGAGCAGGCAGATAAAACAGCAATGACACTTAAAAAAAAAAACAAAAAACAATTACTTCAGATTGCAGATATTGCTTTCATGTTTTCATTTAGGTTTGGTCGTGAGCCAGCTCGGAACAGATTGAATAACCATGTGCCAGGTGCAAATAAAAACAAAGCCCAGGCATGACTTCTCAATGAACGGGCTCTTTCATAACTGTGTGAGGAGCTTTGCCTCGAGTGCAAACTGTCTCACATAAGAAGACCACGTTTTTTAACTAAATAAAACTTTTTGCAAAAGGATCCAGATGCTCCTTGCAGGCAGAAAATATCACTTTTGTGACACCGTACGTAAGAAATACCCTTAAAACTATAGGTGATGTTTAATATTCTTTTTTCTCTTCAGGATATAAACAACATGATCCTGTTCTTTTGGTTGCTTTTGTTGAAATTACTCAAAAATAGGTGATTGTTCTTTTAATCTGTGGTGCAAGTACAAGCAACAGCAGCAACAGCAGCAGCACATGGGGTTTGATTGACTGTTTTTATATCCATTTGCTGGCTCAGGAGGAAACAAGCTGATAGCTTTTATGTTATTAAAGCCTGGCCCTCCATCACAATGACATGTTTTAATTACACCTCTATTACTGTGGCTTCTAACATACAGGGTCATAAAGTACAAAATGAAAAATGTGCAAAAAAAAAAAAAAAAGCATGTGATTCTTTAATTTATGAACCTAGTTGTAGAGTATTGCATGCATGACAGTAGGTTTATATGTACTATATACAGTAAAATACAGAAAAAAAATTATTAGACCACCCTTGTTTTCTTCAGTTTCTTGTTAATTTTAATGCCTGGTACAACTAAAGCTACTTTTGTTTGGACAAATATAATGATAACAAAAATAGCCCATAAGAGTTTAATTTCAGAGCTGATATCTAGACATTTTTTTGATAATAACCAAAATCACCTAAGTTCTTACATCAATAGCTATGGCAAAACAATGATTTGAGGCATTCCATGTTTTCTTTTCTGTCTGTGTTAGTCCCATGATACACACAGGAGTTAGTACTTAATTGCATAACCATTATTTTTGATGACTTTTGATGCTCTAATAATTTTTTCCGTACCTGTATATGGCAACAAAAACAAACTATTTGCACAAAAGTAAATGCACATATGTTTTCCGAGGCTCTCTCAGATGCTAATTGCTTGCATAAATAATCTAATTTCTGTCGTGTATGCCTGTGTAATTGAAAAGAGGCTGAGAAAGAACATTTTGCTTTTGCAGACAAAGAAAAAAAGCCAAAAAAAAAGGGGAGGATTTGACATAAAACCATGATTAAAAGGTATCCCTGAGACCTACACGAATGAAATCATACTTGATCCAAAAAGTCTGCAAACATCCTGCTTAATCTTTACACACTCATCACAAGTAATTGCAGTAGGTGGTGGTGGTGGTGGTGGTGTAACAATGTGTTTGCATTCCTCTTTGGTTCAGGTCTTATTCATGAAGCTTAAGAATGAAGTATCCAAGTGATTCTCCGCTGTGGACCTTTTGTTCACTTGCATCAAAGCAAAAACTCTTTAAGCTCCTTCAGAGTACATCAGCTGAAAACCAATATTTGATTAAAGCTAGCCCCGCAAGGTCACAAAACAGCCAAAACAACAAAATTCCTCCCTTTTTTTTCCGAGGCTTTTCTTTAACAACACCATCTTCTCTTTTTTCAGCATTCCCTTTGATATCCTCTTTGTTTTCAAACTTTCCACGGATGCCCTCCCTCTCGGATTTACCCTCTGTGTACTGTAAAATGCACACGCTACCACTCGGGCCGGATTCTGGGCGTAACTTTGACTTGAGAATGACCTCACTCTCGGGGTTAACCAATGTCATCTAATGATCAGAGAAGCGGTCCCCTTGAGTGAATTACCTCAAACATGACTTTTCCTTGACCTACTTTTTTCCCCTCTGTGAGGAAAGTAGAGCCGGCTATTAAGGGAGGAAGTGACTTTGAATAAATAGGAGCCTATACAGTGCAGCCATTGTGCTTTGTTCACACGTTAGTGGGTGAACCATTCATGCTGTTAAACATTAACCTTTCCCCTGCCAAAACAAAACCGGAGTGCACAGAACCGCAGAAATGTGATCGCTGCAACAATGGCGTACGGAAGCATTCAACGCGGGCTAATAAAATATAACTGTTACTCAGGTGCTATTAAGACTTTTAATAAAATTACCGAAAAGATAAATGATTATAAATCTATTGCACATGCAGCCCGTGCACACTCCGATACATGAAACAGACTCATGCAAACACATACAGGCGTGCGTACCCAGATGCATTAATAAATGTTAGATGCCTTGAAGCGAGGCTTAGCTAATGAGAACAGTCCCTTTGTCCAGACGGCTGCATGTTTCCCATAAAAAAAATAAAAAAAAAAAAGAGGAAGGAATGAAAACCATTCATTCTGGCTTCTGTTAGTCTCACTAAATTCATCATTCTTCACATGATATCAGAACAGTCTCACTTAAGCAGCCCCTTCGCTTTGTAGTTTATTTGATGACCAGACTACATGATATAGGAGACATCTGGCCATTTATTGGACAAAACAAGATTACATTCTGGACACAGATCTGTTCAAACCTCAGAATGGGATAAGATATTGTGATGCTTTTAACCCATAAAGACCCAAATAACCAGTGGCGATCAAAATCATCTACCAATATAAAGTATTTAACCCTTTCATGCGCAGTGGTCACTCCAGTGAACAGTTATTCTACAGCTGTTCTCTTGTATATTCATGGATTTTTGTTGTTCTTTTCATTGTTGTTGTTTTTTTTTTGTTTGTTTGGGTTTTTTTTTTTTAGACGTATCTTTACTAAAGTTTTAAGACACTCCATATCTTTTCTGACATGAATTGGTATCATTATGTAGATCTCTCCTGAGAATAAACCTCCAGAATCACAAATCCTCATAGTTTTCACACAATTTATCAGTAAATACATGTTTCTGTGCATCAAAAATTAAACGTGTGGTGTCCAGCTGAGTGCACATTTTTGCCACTTTATGAAAAATAGGTTCATAAGAAATTGTTTTCATTATTATTATTATTTTAATGTATTTTTTACATTTTAAAAATTATTTTTATTTTATTTATTTATCTTTTTTTTTTTTTTTTTTTTTCCCAGAAGAAAATTTTCAATCGCATTGTTTTTTCATGCCTAAAGAGGAATAAAATCACTCAGGAAAAAAATTAGATTAAGGTTCTCATAATTCGTGCATTAAAGGGTTAATAAGTTCTGATTCATTAAACCTATCAAATGTGTTACCATGCACCTCAGAGGAGAACCAACAGATATTCAAAATCTTTTATTCCTTCAACTATCACACTTTTAAACTCTGACAGCGGTCATTTTAATAATTTTATAACAGATTTTTTTACGTTAGCAGAACCAACAGGGTCTTTTAGTCTTTTAGTCTGCATTGGTATTTATTGATTATTTATTGTTGATTATTTAATGCATTTATTCTTAGTTGCTTCCAATGATCATGTATTTGTACAATGATTTATTTATATTTGTCACATGGCACTTTGGATGTGGGCAAAGTTTTCTGAATCTGAATCAATCCATGTAAATAATTGGTGTAAAATACAGTTTATCATCTTTTCATGGTCATCAGATATGACTCATATGGATGATCAGAGGCTCTGTAGTTACCGTGGAAACACCGTCATCTCCTACAACATTGATTCTCTGGTAAAATCCATGGAGTTGGATCAATGACAGTGGACGAAAACACTGGGTTTATGTTCATTTAATGATAAATTTTGTTGAAAAAGTCCCATTTTTTTCATTTTTCTCTGTTTCTGATATTATGACAATTAACTTTAATCTGAGGTTTTATGAACATCAACATGATCAGTGAATTAAATACGGGAAAGTACCTGATTGTTATTGATGAAATGTAAAATACAAAGGATAAAATTATAATAAATGGTGATAAATTGCTTAAGTAAGGTTAAATAGAGAGAAAAATTCATTTGGGAACTGCCGGAAAAGTAACGCTGAGTTTTTATGGGTTAAAAGGAGCATGAAATCAATGAGCTTGGTCAATGTAATTGTTTTTAAACTTGCACAAATGATTGTTTTGTCACTATCGATTGTACCTTTTTGTGTTATGTGTTGATTATGTCTTGTCTTGTCAGAAACTGTGTGTTGTGCTGCTTTTCTTGGCCCGGTCACTCTTAAAAAAAAGAGATTTACAATGTCAATGAGGCTTTTTTTACCTGGTTAAATAAAGAATACATATAGAAAAAAGGATTAGTTATTTTTCATTTCCACTGGTAATGCTTAAAAGTTACAGTAAAAATGTGAGGATAACTCAGTTTGGTTTGTGTTGCACAGCTGTGAGGGTGGCATTTGCTTAGTAAATTGCGCAAATTATTATTTTCACACATTACAGGCTCAAAGATTGGTTGACACAGTCCTCCTGGCAGCCTCATGTATCAACAATAACCATCCACGACAGCTATTTCCTATCTGGTAATTGACAGCCGAGTCACTGTGACACTAACACCAAATTGTTTTTATTCCAGAGCTGTTATCTGCTGATCAACACAAAGGTACTGACAGAACAGGAGCAGCTCTGGTCAGGTGAAGAGCCTGTACCTAACAATGAATAACCTTTTTTTTTTTCTCTTTTTTTCCCCCCTCGCTGTATATATTTTAGCCTCAATGTAATCACTCCGACATCTGTTGCTTATTAAGATGGTGCACTGGTTACTACAGGTGCAGTAAATTCCCGAAGCTGCTTAGGATATTTATTGCTTTTAGGTTTACAGTCAGAAAAAAAGGGCTGAAACACGCCATGGGAATCTCACTCTATTTAGAAATCATTTGGCTGTGTTGGATTATTCGATAGTATTTTGTTTTGTATATGTTTGCTGTGTGTTGAACAGAAAAGGAGGCAATTCTGTACACAGCTGGTTATGTAGATGACTCACCCAGGAATCAATTAAATTTACTGTGAGGCATGTGTTTTCATTGTACAGATTATAATGCATTACCAGTCTATATTAAGGTTCAGTACATAATCATTTGCTTATTTATGTGCAAATGTGAAAATATTGTCCACTTATACTGATGGTAAGTTTTAAAATTCCCACTCCCTATAGTTAAACATTTCCTTGTAGGGGCTATATGTAATGTTTCCATGTACATTAATGCATGATGCAAAATTAGGTCATGTATCATATTAATAGATGAGTCATTACAGTGTTTACAATAATAAGCTGTGAAGTTCTGCCAAAGATGCCAGTGTATTGGTTATGTAGCGACATGACCTGAATTTATTTATACTGATGAAGATTTATGTGACCACTAGAGGGAGTAGTGAGTCACTCTAACACCACAGGGGTTTAACCAAAGCATCAGAAAGTGACCAGAAGGGATGAGAACCATTAAGAAACAACTTTCTGAGTCAAAGAAAGTGACAAAGTGATAAAAGGTAAAAGCGTTGTTGCCGTTTTCTCCACTAGACACAGCTCTAAATGAAAAGAATAGAGTTTGATGATTTGATGATGAATTGGCAGCTTTTCTTCTACACGGGTGAGTTTGATTAAGAGACTCATGAACAGGGATGGGAATGGATAAGTATTTAACGATTGCGATTCCATTATCGATTTTGCTTATCGATCCGATTCCTTATCAATTCTCATTGGGTGAGGGAATAAAAGAGTACAAACAGGTGTGTTTGCATTAACTGTCTTTTATATTTCCATCTCTACACAGAAAATATAACATATACAGTATGTACAAATAATAATAACAGATGATGCCGGGCCCGGTTTTGGGGGGGCGTATAGTGAAATTGAAACTAAAGCTTTAGTAATTCCTCTATTGTCGCATTTCCAGTTCGACCAGTTCGACTCTGCCCGTTTCCTGTTGTTGTGTACCTCATTTCCTTTTCCCTACCTTCGGAAACTTGTATTTGAGGGGGTACGATGTTTGTTGCTGGAACCGGAACTGGGCCCGGATGACGGCCTGGTGTTCACTCTGCCGCTAGATTCACAAGCACCGCTAAGTAGCGAATCAAATGAATCACATGCTGTGGACAAATGTTTGAGCATACTGGAGGGATTCCACTCTTTTGAAGAAATGGAAGCTTTGACAGTGTTCCAAGTAAGTGGACCTGGTGTCGTCTGTTTGGACCGTTTCTACCTCAACACCATGTTGGCTACGTTCTGACCAAAACAATGCAGCGTACGCGTGACGTCATCGTGCAGGTGCAGCGAAGGCAGAATCAATACACAGAATTGTTAAGCAGGCGGGCAAATCATTCCAAGGAATCGAGCTACTGGGAACCAGTTCTCAAAAAGAGCCGGTTCTCGATTCCCATCCCTACTCATGAAGGTATAAAGTTATTATCTTTGCTAAATTGTTGTTTGTTGAGCCATGGTTCAGACTAAACTGTGACTTTTCTGATCTTATTTGAACGATTCTAAACAGATTTTTAGTTCAGCTACTGACAACACAAACTGTACAGAAAACAGGTGATTCAATGTGATATCATGAATTGCATAAATATACACGACACTTTTAATTGGCGTGTTATCTGTACGCATTATAAGCTCTCACGCTGCGTCAAATACCATGCAATTAGCGGTTAGGGTTACGTTTAGGGTTAGGATTATTGGTTACAAATATGTAAACCAGAGATCTTGGCGTAAATTGACATGTAATGAAATGGCATTGAATACCACAGCCATGGCGCAGAAGGTAGAGCGGGTCGTCCTGTAACCGAAGGGTTCAAATCCCGTTCTGTCCCATTCATGTGCTCTTGTGTCCTTGGGCAAGACACTTCATCCACCTTGCCTACAGTGTCACTTACACTGGTGTATGAATGCATATGAGTGGTTGGAGAGGCTGTCAGCCTAACCCCAGGGCAGCTGTGGCTACAAAGGTAGTTTACCGCCACCAGAGTGTGAACGTGAGAGTGAATGAATAATGGATCAATAACGGAAAGTGCTTTGGGTGCCTTGAAAAGCACAATAGAAATCTAATCCATTATAATTATTAGTATTTATTATAACACGCGAAAGGATTAAAATGCGTACGTATAGCACGCCAAATACCATAAGAACTGGCGTGACACGGAATGCGATTTCATGAGATCAGTCTGGGTGATTTGTGGTTTTACTGTGGTTGTTTTCTGTCTAAAAACAGAGCTAAACTAACAGAGCTATAATGTAAACCAACAGTGGACTCAGCACATGAAGATTACAAGACAACTGGAGTTTGATGAAGAAAACTTGATGATACTATAATATAGATCTGTGTAAACAGTGACCTTCATATCTTTATTCAGTGAGTGATACAGTCTGTGGATACATCCTGTTGATTTATTGGTGGTTTTGACAGGTCTAAGTGTATTCTAGTATGTAGCTGCTCCTGCTGTTGAGAGCTTAAAATATCAATACTACATAGAACTCCTTTAAACTGAGGACAACCATTACTGAAATTAACCCTTTCATGCGTGAATTGTGAGAACCTTAGTCAAGATTTTTTTCTTCAGTGTTTTTATTCCTCCTTAGGCATGAAAAAAACAATGCGATCAAGTTTTTTTTTTCCTATGGAGTTACAAAAATATCCATGCATTTAATTTTTGAAGTAAAGAAACGTGTTTAAAACCCAATATCAGAAAGTGATATGAAAACAATGAAATAAAAACATTTTTAATGCTGCTAATCTGATGTCTTCTCATATTTAAGCATATTCTAATGCTAGTAATTACTCACTTCATGGAGATAATATGCAAAAAAAAAACCTTCTTGTCTAACAAATAACAATTGATTTACACTTAAACATGTTAGTGCAGATCAGGTTTATCAAGAACAGCAAAGTTACAGTAATGGTATGAATGTCAGTGTATTATGGGATGGTGCGTAAGTGTCCACTGTGTTGGCTGATATGGAACTAAAACATCAAAACCCATGAATATACAAGAGAACAGCTGGAGAATAACTGTCCACTGTAGTGACCTATGCATGAAAGGGCTAATGGTAGAAATCTCACATCATATACAACGCCTATCTAATTACATGTTTTTGGACACACTAGAGAAAGAAAGACCTTTTTTCAAGTATCAAATGTACATTAGTGAAAGGGACACAGCTCTTAACAAGTGGCCCCATTTCTTTGAGTAAAATGACAAATTTCTATTCTATTCTATATAAAAAATATTCTAAAGTGTAAATGTGGCACATTATAGCTTTATGCTTAATGGTAGCAGTTCCCTGAGAAAAGCTTTACGGCAAAGATGATGAGAGAAGAAGAAAGCCTGTTAAACATCCCACTAATTGTCTGGTTGTTGTTGACCACAGCACTGCTCCTTCTCCGTCTGTTTCATTTTTCAGGCCTTTTAAACTTCAAATCTGTCATCAACAGGTGGACAATTATGACCCGTAAAAGCCGTTTAAGCAAAGTGGTTAAAGGTCACAAGCATAGCCATTATTCCCAGCACTGAAAGGACTAAATTCCTTGTTTTTTTTCTGCGTGGCAGTATAGTGTGATTCTGGATTTTCTAGCAACATAGAGGCTGAACCGGTAACCCTGGTGGATGCAGGGTGATAATAACGTCCTCCGGAGAGCCGACAGTTTTCATCAGCAGATTGCTAGACCTAGAAATCATCTGACTGAAAGGTGGTCTCCCTCAAACCAGAGCGAACTGACCAAGTGTGTAGGAGAGACATCTGACACCTGCTGCAGAAGCAAAACAGAAAGTCTGCAGATCTGATGTCACTAGTGTGTGTGTGTGGGTGTTTTCAGCTTCCTCTAAGACAGTGGTCGGCAAGCTTTACAACCTAAAGAGGGAATTTTGTCTCGAAACAGAAGAACGAAATCTGACTGGAGCTGTGACAAAAATATTTAAACCCATCTACATTTTACCAGAGAAGCTGCGTTCAGCTTCTATGCTCCATATGTCTGGAACAAACTTAAAAAAAAGCCTCAGATCAGCTGAAACTCTCAGTTTATTTAAATCCAGGTTCAAGACCCACCTGTTCTCAGCTGCATTTGCATAGAGTTTTTATTCACCAGTTCAGATCTGCTCTGTTTCTTTTAAGCTTAATTTTTTAAATCTGTTTTATCTATTTATCTGTTTTTTTGTTTTTTTTTTGTCATGTCTATACTTTTTATTGCTTCTCTACTGCAATGCTTTTAATGTTTTATGTAAAGCACTTTGAATTGTCTTGTACATGAAATGTGCTATAGAAATAAACCTGCCTTGCCTTGCCATGAGGTGGCTGCTCTGCTTTAGCCTATTTGTGATTAGTTTGCCATTTCAATATTTAACATTACACTAAAGCAAAGTGTGGTGCATTTATGAAATTACACAATTACATGAAAGAATACATTCAAGATTTGTAATTAAAAAAAAAAAAATTGATAGATACTATTTCCAAAACATAATTGCATTGTGTAATGGGGAAAAATCTCAACTTTCATGTATGGTGGCTTACTTACAAACTACGAACAAATGCAAACTGAGCATCTTGTATTGAATTTGGCAAGAAAATAATACATTTAATTTAATTTAATTTTATTTATGTCTTTATTTATGGTGGGACAGTGCACATTAATGAAGACATTTACATACTTCATTTTGGTATGAACATGTAAATATGCCAGAGTTAGCATCAGTGCTAATTTTCATCCACAGTCTCCACGTAATAACTAAATAACAGTGATCCGTGCAATACAAAGCAATTTTGGTTTATATGCTGTCAAAAACATATTTTATTCTATGTATAGTCTGCACATTTTGCAGATAGATAAGGCTAGAATAGTTTTAGACCTATAACAATGTTAAAAAGTAACGACTCATTCACTTCATTTCAAAGTGTTCCTTATGTTTTTTGACCAGAGGAGCCATGGATTGCAGACCCCCTGCTCTAAGACCTAAGAGCTGAGTGTATGTATTTTTTTTTATTTTTTAACATATCTTTAATAAGGTTTTAACACATTAGATATACAGAGGTTGGACAAAATAATGGAAACACCTTCACCTCAAGATGATAATGCCCCAATCCATACAGCTAGAATTGTTAAAGAATGGCATGAGGAACATTCTAATGAAGTTGAGCATCTTGTATGACCGGCACAGTCCCCAGACCTCAACATAATTGAGCATTTATGGTCAGTTTTAGAGATTCAAGTAAGATGTCGATTTCCACCGCCATCGTCTCTAAAAGAGTTGGAGGGTATTCTAACCGAAGAATGGCTTAAAATTCCTTTGGAAACAATTCACAAGTTGTATGAATCAATATCTCGGAGAATTGAGGCTGTAATTGCCGCAAAAGGCGGACCTACACCATATTAAATTATATTTTGTTGATTTTTTAAGGTGTTTCCATTATTTTGTCCAACCCCTGTATTTTCTGACATGTATTTACTACATTGTGTGGGTTTCCCCTGAACACAAATCCCCCCCCCAGTCCACCTCTGAATTTTTAAACAGCTGTGAAAGTAAATAACGTAACAAAATAATAATTGACAGACAATCTACGTAATAGTGACTTGAATACTTCTCAGCATCCATTTTTGTATATCTGATATATAATTAAACATCATTTAACAGAAAAGATGTTTGTGAGTGTGTGCGTTTTATATGAATTTGACATGGCTTGATTTTCATGCAAAATCTCTTGTATTTTAATACAAGGAAAACTAAAAGACATGGACATAATGTGCAGTGCATTTGGTCGGAAAAAGTTACTGCACTGAGAATAAAACTTAAGAAATAAACTTAATATGAAAAAGTTCATATTATTAGGACACAGTGTTGAATTTGGAAAATAATGTTGTCTTCCTGAGTTTCTCATTTCTTTCTGTTTTTAAAAGATCATTAAAGTGTGCAAATCTGTGAAAACGAAAGACAATGAGCCTTAAAAATACAAACCAACATCCATTAAATCTTTTCATAAAAATAGCCTGTGCTGAAAAACAGAAAAAAAAACCCTGAGGCTTATGAAAGATTTAACATCCATATCTGTTATAAAGATATACACTTAATGAAATGCACAAAGTATTATCTTAGAAATGATTACAAAATGTGATAAGGTTTTCTAAAGACACAGCTGCAGGCGGTTAATGATAGTGAATGCACGGAGGGGGCGCAGGAACATGTGATGTGGTGTGAAAAGCAGACACACCAAAGCTAAAGTGAAGCCTTTCAGCCCTTAGGCTTCAGTCTGTTCAGAGACTGAAACTCATCACCACACAACGGCTGCTCCTCCAGTTACAATGGGTCCCCGCCCCAGAATGATTACTCGGAGCCTCTAATTAGTGCTCACACTTGTGTTCGGCATTCAGAAAAACGAAGATTGGGTGTCACTTTTTTCACTACGGTCATCTATTTGTGTTGACCCTCTGGAATTCTGTGTCTGAGCCTCTGAGCCTGAATTTAGACATGATGTCAGCACCAAAGCAGACGAAAAGAGGAGTAAACCCGTCGAATGGGAAGTTTTCTTTCCTTCTCCGGTGAAATATAAAGCACTGACAAATGCAGCGCACATACTGAGATGATTTTAAAGAACATTGTTGTATACTTTTAGTACCTTTTAAAAATAATGGTGGTGTTTTATATATGTACACTACAAACAAAAAGTTAAGGATATTTAATTTTTTTTGGTCTTTTTTTGGGTCATTTTTGCCATTTGTAAAATAAAACTATGTCTGGTCATTAAAAAATGTGTTTCAATTCAATTCACACACAAAAAAGTAAAAATCCCAACTGAAAAAAATTGCCACAAAATTTAAAATATCCTTCACTTTTTGTTTGTAGTGTATGTTCTTACTTTAGTGTTTTATGTATGGTTTTAGAACTGACTTTTATTGTGTTTTATGTATATTTTTAGTGTGGATGTATGGCTGGGATTTCTATTTTGTGTAATTTTTAGCCAGGACACTCGTGAAAACGATATTTTTAATCTTAATGAGCTTTTTTCATAATAATAATAATAATAATAATAATAATAATGGATTAGATTTATATAGCGCTTTTCTATGAACGCACACTCAAAGCGTGTACAGAGGATCCATTATTCATTCGCTCTCACATTCTCCCTCTGGTGGTGGTAAACTACATCTGTAGCCACAGCTGCCCTGGGGCAGACTGACAGAAGTGTGGCTGCCAGTCTGCACCTACGTCCCCTCCGACTACCACCAAACAGTCACATACATTTATACACGAGTGTGAGTGGCAGCACTGGAGGCAAGGAGGGTGAAGTGTCCTGCCCAAGGACACAACAGCACATGGACAGAGCGGGATTCAAACCGCCAGCCCTTCAGTTTATTGGACGACCCACTCTACCATCTGAGCCATGGCCGCCCCCCTATTCCTGGTTAAATAAAGGTTATAATACGAATATTTTTGAAGTTACATGGGATCAGAGTTCTTAATGCTGAGATCCAGACTAATCCCGTCATGTCATGCCAGTTCTTATGGCATTTGGCATGCTATACCAATGCATTTTCATCCTTTCACGTGTTATTCAACGCCATTTGATCAGATGTCAATGTACACCAAGATCTCCAGTTAGCATATCCGTAACTGCTAACCCTAACCGCTAATCGTGTAGTATTTGACGCGGCGTGAACATACACCTAGAAAGCTTAATGTGTACAGATAAAACGCCAATTAAAAGTCTTGTGTATATTTACTCAATTCATGATATCACATTGTGAGATCTACTTACATTAAAAAAAAAAAAAAAAATCCAGGCAACAAAAAGGCATGACACCAAAATAATCACAAAAAAAAAAAAAAATAAATAAAATAATTGCAAATTTCTAGTTTGTCATTGAGCCTCATCAACGCATCTGTACAAGTATGGACCTCGTCAACAGCGAACAGGTCTGCAGGTGTATCTGCAGGTCTTTTTCCCTCTAGGTTTTCAAGTTACAAAGAAAACCTCCGCTAAACATCCAAATATTTGCACGCTCCCACCCTCAGCTTCCTTGTCAGCTGTCAAACTCTGTTAAATGCAGTTAATTACAGCTAAATGGGCGTCCTGATGAGTTTGGTGACCACAAAGAAAGTAAAAACACTGGAGATGTTTCTCAAAAACACTGGGAGACAAGCCTAACCTCCCCTTCTGGCTGGAAACCAGGCGTTGACAGATGAACCACGTCTTTTTTAAACTTCTCTCTGCAGCTGTGGATGGCAGCCCCGGGCTTCTTTGTAGTCACATCTGTGAGCCGGACAGCTGGATGTTCCCAGAAAATTACAGTTTGATCTGTGGTAAGCCATTCTGAACGACAGCTTTGCCATACCAGATCCAGGCGTCGTGATTAAGGGCGATCAGCGATGCAGGTTTTGCAGTGAATGTAGCTGAGGATTGATGACTGATCACAATCCACTTTGTAGCTCGCTGGCTCCTAGACAGAAACACTCAAATCTGCAATGAAGTGCTTCGAGGAGGTCAATAATGTTCCCAACTAATGATTTCTAAATTGATCTGGGACTGCACATATCTGCGCTGGTATCACAGTAAAGCTTAGGTTGCAACTTGGATAACAGCCACTTTCACACACTGAGTGAGTTAGTCTTCTCAGATCTTCCTCCCTATTACTCTCTTCTTATCTTGAGGAAATTGACCACACACCTCCCTGTGCTCCAGTTACTACATTTGTTGGCTCATGACATTCTTTTAAAACCTTAAATAAAACTATAGTGATTAAACATTAACTCACAAAAACCCAAACAGCCACTGATGACCAAAACCATCTACTGATTTAAACTGTTGAATATCTTCTGATCCACTAATCCCATCAATACATGTAAAAAAATTGGTGTAAAATGCAGTTTGTCGTCTTTTCATGGTCATCACATATTTTATGTTTAGAGGTTCTGTAGTGAACATGGAAACACCGTCAGCTTCTGCAACACTGCACTGCAAAAATCTAAATCTTACCAAGTGTATTTTTCTCATTTCTACTCAAAATATCTTATTACACTTAAAATATGACATAATCACCTAAAGAGTAACTTTTCAGTGAGGTATAAGAACTTATTTTTAGACAACAGATCTTGAAAATCTTATTTCAATAAATCTTACCAAGATAATTTTCACTTGTTCCATTGGCAGATTTTTTTTTGCTTGAATTAAGCACAAAAAAAAAAAAAAAAAAAAAAAAAAATCTGCCAATGGAACAAGTGAAGATTATCTTGGTAAGATTTATTGAAATAAGATTTTCAAGATTTTATTGTCTAAAATAAGTTCTTATATCTAACTGAAAAGTTACTCTTTAGGTGATTATGTCTTATTTTAAGTGTGATGAGATATTTTGACTAAAAATGAGAAAAATACACTTGGTAAGATTTTGATATTTGCAGTGTGCTTCACCAGTAAAACCCATGGAGTTGGATCAATGACAGTGGATGGACACACTGGGTTTACATTCAGTTATTGATATATTTGCTAAAAAACTCCCTTTTTCTGCGTTTTTTTCTGTTTCTGATACAATAAACCTCAACTTTAAACTGAAGTTTTACAAACATCTGCATGATCAGTGAATTAAATATAGGAAAATACCTGATTTTCATTGAAAACAAGGCAAAATACAGAGGATAATATTAAAATAAATTGTGATAAATCACTTAAGAAAGGTTAAATAGAGAGAAAAGTTCATGTGGGAACTGACACAAAAGTAGCACTGGGTCTTTATGGGTTAACCTTTTGAAGAAAACAGCTGTTTAGAACTCAAAATATACAGTACATGTAAGATTCAGCAAGGATCCTCAAATAAACAGCCCTGTTTTATAAGCTTGGAGCGATGCAAAAAAAAAAAAAAATCTGCTAAAACCTTCAAAGGTTTGATGAGATTATCAGCTGTGTCAAATTGAATGATTAATCCAAAGCAGCAGACACGGTTACAAGCACAAGAACATTTAAAACGTGGCAGTTTAAGAGTGAAATTCTCTAGTCTCTGGCTCGGCTTCAGGAAACAGATCGATTTCTTTAAGCAGGTTGCCCTGGATCTCCAATTACTGCCACCACCACCAAGGCATCGTAACCTTTTGGCCCAGCTGTCTAGAGAAGAGGAGCTGCAGTGCAGAACCCAGGGTAATGAAAGTATACTCCTTTCAACCTCTATTTACCAAGGGAGGGTTTACTGAGCACAACTGCTCTTTTCCTGTAACATCCTGCTCTCGCTCGCACAGACACAGGCCCGTTTCTTGCCGTGGTCAAAAGCACGGTGTTTTTGATTCATTACCCTAAAACTTCAACTTATGACCCTCTCTTTAAAAAAGTTGCTTTCTTAACAATTTCACTACAACCAAACACTCATCCACCCAGCCCAGTCCACAGCTTTCCATCATAAATGCCAAAACCAAATACATGCCCTTCAAACTCCAGGGAACAATGTTTGTGCATACTCCCCGGCATAACAACTTGCCAAGGGGCTGGCTTTGCTAAACCAAGCAAGTTTGTACCTGGATCTTCAGAGTTGACATGAGTAGCAATTTGAGGATTAGAAAATGGGAAAATTGATGTTTCTGAGGGGAAACGTCTACAGGCAAGGGCAGTGACTTAGTGTCTGCAGGTTAATTCCCATGAGAGGGGAATACGATTATTGTATAATTGCAATGTTGTTCAGAGAGCAGCTCTCTATGGATCTATTCATGCAGAGTTTTCCAAAGGATTTGAATTTCAATCACTGTGGCAGCACTGTTTAAAGAACAGTGGAGGGTACAGACCCATGAGAAGAAAAATTACTACCAGCAAAGCTCTGAAATTTATCTCCTTATATAGTGTCTCATCTCAAAGACTGAACTAAAAGAGACTGCAAAATAAAATAAAATTAAAAAATTGCTGTGTGATTGCTGAGAAAATAAATAAATAGAGTTGGGTTATAAGCTATTAACCTCTTAAATGGCTCTTATAGAGAAATACTTTTTGACTGATCTGAAGAAACAGCTTGAATCAGCTGCAAATGGAACTCACAACTGAACTGAATATGAAAAGAATTAAAAGTCCTGGCATTAGAAATATAATATTCCTGCTTACAGAGACATGTTTAAATAGTAATGGCATTGGTTATATTAAAAAGTACAATGCAGTGTTTCCCTTTAATGATATAGATTGTTTATATATTAATAACTTAGTCTGTTTCCACCAGTTTTATAATGATGTGAAAATATTATTGTGACCATAGTCTTACTAAACTATGATGCTAACAAGGTAAATGTATTTTGGATTAATTTTGGTTGTGTAGTGGCAGGGCCGTTTCAAGATATCAGGGGGCCTTAGGCAAGAAAGTAAAGTGAGGCCCCTAATACGCGAAGATGTGGTGGTCGAATCACAGAAGAAGAAAAATAAAATCCAGAAGTGATTTCCTGTTTTCTGGTACATTTAGTACTAGTACTACTGATGATAAAAGAATAAACAAAAACAATTATTATTATTATTATTATTATTATTATTTATTTTTTTAGGCCTATTTATTATATCATCATATGCAGTTAGTACTGATTGTGATAGATTTAATAATGATAAGATTTTTTTTCCTAGACTGTGATGTTACTAATTCCATGTAGCCTGATAAATACCTTCAGCTTGTGAGGAGGTGGCATTGTCACTATCAATTGGCGCTGACAGAAATTTAAGCAAAGCACCTAAAAAAGAAAAAAAAAAAAAAAAAAAAGAAAAACAAGGTATTTGGTGAGTAGGCTTACTTTTGTCCTTATTCCAGAAGTATATGATTAAAGTGCGGAGGATTTGAGAGTAACTTTGGAGGAGAAGAACTTCACTTCCCATAATGCACCAAAATGTAATGTCAGACCTCATCGGCAAAACTACCTGAGCACATGGTGCAAAGTGTTGTGAACAGAGTTTAAAATGTAGGATCGTGATTACATGGTTCACAGACATGGTTCACAGACACCGCCATTCTTTTTTTTTTTTTTTTTTTTTTTGATGTTGTATTTGAATATTCTGAATATTTGACGATTTTGAAAAGTGTTGTAATTTCCTAATTATTCGAATTGTTCCTGAACGCCTCATGTATTGTTTACGTGTGCCTCCTTGCACGTGAACAGAACTCAGTTCCGCACTGAGGGCACAGAGCTGATGTGAGGGACTGAACTAATGTTGGACTGAAAATACAAACTTCTGCTGCAGTCCTACTCTAGTCCTCTTCTGTGTCTAAACCAGCTGACACACAAGGAACATACGTACTGATGAGACGGACAAACGCATTGGAAAAGGGACATTTTTCTCCTAATGGGATGGACAGATCACTAGCGGAAATTGCTAGCTAACCGAAAATGTACATGGAACTGAATGGATTATTTGGTCAAACTGGATGGGATTCATCGGACCAGACGATTTTGTTTGGAATACAGTTGTGTCGGTGACCGCAGCAGGAGGCAGACAACCGTCCAGAGTAAGTGAAAACACTTCAGTAGACTTAGCTTTGGCTTTTCAGGACTAAATACTGTTAATGCTGTCGTACTTCGGTCCTCCACATCAGAATTATTTAGCTCCAAAGAAGTTTTGGAACGCTGTACAACAGTAGAAGAGGGCGATGGAGAAGTTGTGTTTCTTCTCTCCTTAAATTCTTCCAACAGAACACAGTTGTGTTGTGTGTATATGATTAGTTCTTGAACTGAATCCTCTCCCTCTCATGCTAACATCTGTGTGTGTTTGGTCACTGATGTGAGGGCTTTTGTTTGCACACTTTCAAACATATCACACAGTTGTAGCCTATTTGGAGAAAACAATGGTTTACTTAATACTTACCGCTGTGTCGTTGGCGTTTTTCCTCTTCTTCTTTCTTTTTTTTTTTTGTCTTTTTGCAAACCCTGAAGGGTAGGAGCGCTTCATCATTGCTGTTCTTTTTAAATGCTCAGTGTGGACAGACGGTTTGTTCCTCCACTGACAGAGAGTGGGGGGTGTGATGGGGGGTGCGTGAGGGCAGATGTCACTTCTACATGACCCTCATATTGTTTGTCATTGCATAGGGGGAATCCCTGTAGTTTGGGGGGGGGGGGGGGGGGGGCATTCACAAAACAGTACAGGAGAGGGTTAGCGCTGCCTCACTGTGGTGGTTTGTTTACAATGGATGGTTTTGAATAAGTTGTACAGATAAATGACCATGCGGCCATTGGGGACCCTCTTCAGCCAGGGGGCCCTAGGCAGCTGCCTACCTTGCCTATGTCATCCTGACGGCTCTGTGTAGTGGTTAGCATTTCCACCAGGTTTCTTCCAAAATGTGCATTTTCCCTTCAAAAACAAGTATATGTGGATTATTTCTGTTAGTGTCCATCATCACGGTACTGATGAAGATCTGAAATTGGTCTCCAAGTGATTTCAAAGGGCACTCACTGCCGCTATATGCTAAGTGCTAATGCTAACGCTAATCCTACATCCTGTGTGTATTAGGATGAAAATCTGGAAGACTGAATTTTCTTATGGGGAGAATAAAGTGAGGTAATCTTTAACCTGAAGTGGGGGGCTGCAAAGTTAGTGATAAGTGGTTCTTAATTTCAATATAAATTATCAGGTTGGAACGGGTGGAACTGAGTCGACTTTGCAACTTGGACATTTAACAGACACATTTAAATACAATACAACCAACAAGTTTAAGTTTAAGACCTATCATATCAAATTTAACCTCCTAAGACCCAGGAAATGTCAGCAAAGTACAAGCTTTTTTGTTTTTTTTTATTAAATAAGTGCCTATGTTGGAAACATCATGATGCAACAGTTTTTTCAGATGGAGTTTTTAAAATTTTCATGGAATGTCCTTTGTGGTGGACAGTTTTCTTTTCTTTTCTTTTTGTATAAAGTTGTTAAACTCTTATTCACAAATGTGGACAGTGGGTCTTAGGAGGTCAACACCATTTAAAGACTTTTTAAGGTATTAAATACAGATTTGTGAGTTCAAGATTTTTAAGATTTTTTTTAAGATGCTGCGGGAACCTTGTGTTAACTTTTACACCAAACATCAATTTTCTATCTTCAATTTTTCTTTCTTTCTGTCTTTCTTTCTTTCTTTCTTTCTTTCTGTCTTTCTGTCTTGGATAATCTTATTTTAACTTTTTTGCCTAATTTGTCCTCAACCTGTCTGTATTTTATTTGTGTAAAGGTTGAACCTAGATGGTCTAAATGTTGTGGTCTGTTTTTTGTTTATTTGTTTGTTCTGTATTACTATAAAATCTGTACACAAAAATAAAGTATATATTAGGGCTGGGCAAGTTAACGCGTTATTACCGCGTTAACACATTCATTAAATAACGCTGAAATTTTTTTTAATCTCCCGTTAATGCCATTGTATTCTAACTCAAATTATTCTGCCCCTGCTTGAGTGTGTGTAGCGCTTAGCTCGGCAGATAGACAACAGGTTTCCCAAGAAAAGTCGGACGCTGAAAACTTCTCTCCAAATCTTTTACTTGAGACTCACTGTAAAACTGCAACATACATACAAAATATGTCTCAATTATGTTCATTGCCTTAGTACATTTACATGGCATTATACATTTAAATGAAGGGGAAAAAGATCGCTAGCTCGATGCTAACTTGAATGGGAAAATCCATAGACACGCTAACGATTAGCATTTACAGATTAATTTAAGATTTACAACGTCTTTTTATCTAGCAACAAAAGTTCACATCAGAGATATTTGATACTATTCATTCTTACAACAACTGAACATAAAATACTCACAAGCAAACGTTTTTCGGGCCATACAAACAGAGTGAAAGAAACATGTCTGTTAGTTCCTTCTTATGTTCAAACTGACTACGGGAACACCGCAAGTACGAAACATACATTAGTGCAACTTATTCCGACCACTAGAGGGCCTCCTTTGCTTGCTTTTAACAACTGAACATCACATATTATTGGGCTTATTAGTATTAGTACTTATTAGTGGGCTTAAGACTCCTGTCAGTCACTCACAACCAGAAATAAACTGGTGTGGAAATGAACATGGAGAAAAGTACTGGCCTTTTACATGGACATTTACATTTTAAATGTCTTCAGATTTTTGGGGCTAATAAGGCCAAAGTTGTTTGTAAGCACTGCAATGTGGAATTATTTTTTATCGCCGGAGTACTTTTAGTCTGAAATATCACTTAAAGGCAAAACACGCTGTTGATGCCGGTAACCCCCCCCCCCCATAACTATACGATTAATCGTGATTAATTGCAGAAATCCACGCGATTAAAAATTTTAACCACTGCCAAGCACAAATATATATATATATATATATATATATATATATATATATATATATATATATATATATATATAAAAGATATTTATTGTCATTATGTGCACATAACATTTTCTTAGAGGTAGTTCTTGGCTTGATAAAAACACTAAAGAATATGTACATCAAAACCAAGTACATTATATATATTTAAAAAACTGTACAACACAGTATGTACAGTCCAGTGCAAAAAAAGTATGCACAGTTATAATGCAATTATGTGCAATCTTGTGTCTTAAAAGGGTCAATAAAGATCCGACCCTGTCACACACACCATAGATACAGCATGACTCAGTGGGAAACAAGGTAATAAACAAATGACTTCATCTGTAACCATCCAAACTGGGCTCAACAGCATGAATCATGAAGGGAAACCAATTCATAACCTTTAGCCGACTAATTGGAAAACAGCAAAAAATTAAGCTCTTATAACCCATAAACATCCCACACAACTAAATTAGTACTTATTATGTCTACTCACAATTCTAAAAAAAACAAACAAAATAAAGCATTTAAATGTCATAAAAACAACAGTTATCAGAACAAACCTCCAATACCTTTGCACAGTCACACATACTTCACCCAGACTAATTACACCTGACGTCACCAAACTCAGTATTTTATGTGCTTGTTTGGCGAACGGTCTGAAAAATGACAGATAAATGGAGACGCTGAGCACTTAGCGCACAGTTTGCCTTTTTAATAGTCTTCACAGGTCATTAAGCCTGTGACTGGTCGCCGTTTGACAAAGCCATGCAGCGCTCCTCTTCTGTCTGACGGAATAAAAAGCCCTTCAATCATCTGTGTCCGCTCGCCTCTAAACATTTGCCTGCTGTTTGATTCTATACATATTAGAGATAAACAAGAAATGAAAACTCACTGCCAGCCTCTGAAAGCTGTATTTTATCTTTAGAAACTGTGAATATTCATGAAGCTGCTGCATTGAAGGAACAATTGCCGTGTAATTAGGTCCTGAGATAAATGGGGGACTAAACAGATGCCTTTCTCTTCAGTCGATAGTCCGTCTTGTTGAATTATTCCTCCTAAAACTTCTGTGGTGTGTTCCAGACATAAGAGAACCAAGAATTAGTATATCTGTAACAGGCTGTCGACTTAATTATACAACTGACAACCACTGTGAAACAAGTATGAGCAGTCACAGTGACCAAAAGCATCTACTGATCTAACATGTATAACACTTTATCAGGCAAGAGACTATTTTTGGTAATTTTGGCATGCATTACAAGACAGTGACAGCTACAGTGAGTCAACAATCTCAGATCCAATGTGGTCTACAGGGTCTGTAAGGCCCACCTCTGCATGAACAGTGAGTGTACCTGCTTTGTTAGGTACCATGAAGTAATGGTACTAATGTAAGGAATGATGTTCAAAGGGATCATGTGGATGTGGACAGGGGTCTGGGTCAGCACTGATGTTGGTCTACTGTTCAGAAAGTGATGTTCTGATGTTATAAAATACATGTTCCTATCACCTTACACGTGTTTGTCATGTATTCTTTAATATTTACGGGTAAGGAACCAAATATGGTAACTTTGCTGACCTTCAATTTCTACATAATACAAAATTTTGAAAAATTTTACAAAAGTAATAAAGCAGTGTTTTTTAACCTTGGGGTCAGGACCCCATGTAGGGTCACCTGAAATTTCTAGTAACTGATAACAAACAAAAAAAAACAACAAAAAAAAAACAAAACAAAAAAGCTAATAAAAAAAAGTGTGGTGAGTTGAGAGACAATCTCAATCCATAAAAGACATGACAAACTCTGAAGCTGAAACTGAAGCACTGTGGTTCTGTTTATCTTTCAAATGTTCATTGTGGTCGGTTTCAGATGCTGCAGCTCTTTCATAATTCATAATTTCAGTTCTTGTTTGTTCAGTATTAATTGTCAGTCTTTAAAATCCAAGCTGGACTGACTGTACATATCCTGACCAAGGAAAGTAAGGGTGTGTTCCCACCTATTTTGTTTGGTCTGTTTAAAACGGATCAGAGTTCGTTTCCCCAGAAAGTCCGGACTTTTGATTTTAGGTGTGAATACAAACATGTTAACTCTGATTCGAAACAGGCGGTCTGAATGAGCTGTACTTGACAGTTAACATTATTTTCGTAAATTTCTGTCTGTAAAAATAGAATACATATTCCGACTGTATGTAGGACCTCCATGTCTGTTTTCATCAACACCGGCCATCTCCGATTTACCCTGTCCCTTACTTTTCTGTCCAATGCTGGCGCAGTTCTTAACATGTGTGCTTCTGTTTCTGCATTTTGGTCCACTAGCAAAAACTGTAATGAGAATGTGAACCGACCCAAATGAAAAAAATAAAGTCTGCATTCGATCTGAATCAAATAAACGGACCAAAGGTCTTCTCAGGTGTGAATTATATAGACTAAATGTCATCTAAAATTAACGTTTATTTGCAACATAGTATAGGAAACTATTAAATGATCAAAAAATTTATTTTTGAAAAAAAATATCTCGGTTTTGGATGTCTGGGGTCACGAGAAATTTGTGTTAAAATGGGGTCACGAGCCAAAAAAGGTTGGGAACCACTGTAATAAAGTGATGTTATCAAATCAAAATCAAATTAAATTGTATTTATATAGCACCAAATCATAACAAAAGTTATCTCATGACACTTGACATATAGAGTTGATCAAAACTGGACCCTCAAGCCAATGTACAGAACCCACCAGGAGCAAACACTTGTGATTGTTATGTTGTCCAATAACACACTAAGGCTGACATTAAATTTCAGAGTATTTCCATGAGTGCTCCATGAAGAGTTAATAAAATTTGAACCTCTGGTCTTATCAATACATGTAAATAATTCAGTTAAATTACAGTCTGTCAGCTTTTCATCATCATCAGATTTGACCCATTTGGACGTTCAGAGGCTTCGTAGTGAACATGGAAACACCATTAACTTCTGCAACACTGATTCACCAGTAAAACCCATGTAGATTTTAACAAATGACAGTGATTACTGCTGCTTGTTTTTATGTTCTGTTAATGATATATTTTGCTGGAAAAGTCACCTTTTCTTCAGTTTCCTCTGTTCTGATATAAAAACCTTTGAATTTACTCTGAGCTTTATCAACAGCTACATGATCAGCAAATTTAATACAGGAAACAGCTGATTTTAATCTAAAAATGCAAATGGCAGTAGGTAATATTATAATAAACTGACATAAATCATTTAGTAAAGGTTAAATGTCGAGAAAATTCCATTTGGAAGTCATCACTAAAGTAGTTCTAGGTCTATCTATTGCTCTTTCACATTCTATATTAAGACCATGGATATATTTTATTCATTATGTCTTTCAAAGAGTATGATACACTAATTATTTAATCCTGTCACTGACTAAGTATATGTGCACAGTGAATAATAGTCCTGACCTATCTAGGACTGTACCGAGGCACGAGTAATGCTTTATAAGGATCTAGTAATGGAGAATTCCGTGATTTGGCCAACAGATATTTACACATATAGCGATACTGTATGTAGGCGGCTCAGGAAAGAGCGAGTGTGACTGTAAACATAAAGTGTTGAAGTAAACTTTGTGAACGGGCCAATAACAGCAGTAGTGGAAGTTGTAACAGTCGCTGCTCTCATTACAAGAATCACACACTGAGCAAAAGGGCAACAAGTGCTGGAGGGAGCATAGAAATAACCCTCATCTTCATCATTATCGCCATCATCATCATTCTTAAGATGCACAGCTACATCAGGTACCGTTATACATCAAACAGACAATAAAGTTCACACCTGTATTTAACTAAACAGATAGTGAGAGCAGTGATTATGTTTCAACTACAGCACGTAATTTTTATCCAAACTGATGCAGCTTCTTATGCCTTAGATAATAATAATAATAATAATAATAATAATGATAATAATAATAATAATAATAATAATAATACATTTTATTCATAAGTGCCTTTCCAGACACCCAAAGACACTGTACAACAAGATAAAACAGACGATGCATAAAATGCAAAGAGGTAAACAAATGCATCAGAGAATAATTACAATATATAGAAAGGAAAATGTAAAATGGAGAGTAGACAACCATCCATTAGTACAGTAAAGATAAAGACTGGACAATAACAGGATTCATCAGGCTCAGATTTAAAAAAAAAAAATAAAAAAATAGGACCAATCCAGAATCAATAACAAGTTGAATTTACACAGTGCACATGTGTAAATGATAAACTGATAAACTGAGGCAGAATATTGTTAAAATTGCACTTGTTTTTCTTAAGACAATTCAAATTGTTCATGTTATTCACATTTTTAAGGAAACTTTGTAGAAGGGTCAAGTCACGTGCCTGTTGACTTTGAATCAAAAAATTAGAATTGAGATAATGATTTCAAACTTTTTGTAGTTCAATAGTACAACATCTTAAGTTTCTAAATCCATTAAAATTGTTGCCAAAAGAGGATTTTCAAGAAAATTACAGAACTTTTTATATGAACTAAATTCAGTCCCTCGGAAAGTTCTCTAAGAATGAATAATAACATAACTTATCACTGCTATAATTTGAAATCTCAATCATATATTTCTGTTTTCAATATAGTTTTATGACCTTTTACACACCCTTTTATCATTATAAAAATCATTTTGTCTGAAAAATTGGTGTGAATTGCTTTTTTAAGCATTTTAATATCAGATGGTGCCGGTTATGTAGGGAATTTCCCTTTTCTCAAAAAACATGTTTTTTTTAAATTACTCATTAATCCAATGAGTTAAACCAATGGAAATTTCTGAAAGAAAACATTTAACCCTCAGCTTAAGCATGGCTTCATTGGAATTTAAGATTATTTTGTCACTAACCTGAAAAAAAGATTAATTTTTTTTCCCTACATAACCAAAAATGTTATAAAAATTTTTATAAAAAATGTGAATAACCTGAACAATTATGAACAAACGGAAATGTCTTAAGAAAAGTTAATTTTACCAATATTCTGCCTGTTACTAAATGTTTTTTGGGATTGTAATGCACATGTGTAAGTGATAAACTGATAAACTGAGGCAGAATATTGTTAAAATTGCACTTGTTTTTCTTAAAACAATTCAAATTGTTCATGTTATTCACATTTTTAAGGAAACTTTGTAGAAGTAAACCTGATCATAATATAATTTAACTTTTTTCACTGCTATTATTTTACTGGTCCGGCCCACTTGAGATCAGATTGGGCTGAATGTGGCCCCTGAACTAAAATGAGTTGGACACCCCTGGTTTAAAGTAAGATAAAGTACTGGTTTATTGTTTACTTTCTGTCAGATTATATAAGTCTATAAAGTAGTCGAACACAGAAGTAGAAATATGAGAGTGGAGGTGTCGAGTTGTTTGACAGTTCTTTGTCTTTTTTGGTTTATTAAGTTAATATCACCTCTTTATTTGCTTTGTACGATGTGTTTGAGTTCAACAAACATCTGAAAACATCTTTCATTATCATAAATGGTGGAGGCGTCATTAAAATCCTACATCTACCTTTGTTAAACCTGCAGGAAAAGCCATGAGACTTCCATTCCTTACCTGTGTTTTCAGCCTGTGGACAATCTACCCCATGATGCCCTGATCTGGATGAATCACAGGTGTTTTCAGACAGGTGGGCGGGGCTTAAATAAATGACTGACAGCTGTTATCACCAATCGCTGCTCAGATTTTGTCAGTAGTGACTTTGACACAGCTCTACTCCATGTTTCAACTCAACACAGATGCTTAAATAGATAAATGGCATCACTTTTCTATAACAGCATGAAACAACATCAGGTCATCAATATTTCTGTTTAGTCTTTTGATTTTGGTCGACAAGACAGAGCTGCAGACAGAAGGAGTGTGTTTGCCAATTCTACCGTTTTTTTCCTCTGCATTTCTGCTGCTGTAGCGTTAAGCTTAAATTTTTTTTTTTTTTTATACTTTATTCATCATTTTAGGTACTTATTCAGCCATGTTTCTTTTGCACACAGCGTCAAAGTGCTAGGCTAACTACGTTTAGCTTCTAACCTTGGCTACTGTACAGACTTTTATTGGTCAAATTAATGTGAATGCTCATATAAAATCTACCGTATATTGAAGTCTTCGGTTTATTTCTTTCTTTTATGTCAGAGCTGTTATTAAAGAATGATGCTATTATTTCGTTTACAATATTTCGTATTGTGGTGTGGGGTTAACATTATCGTCTCACAGCAAGAATCCACATTTTAGAAGCAGTTTGGTGTCAGATTGTGTTTTGAGATATTAATTCTGCAGTTTAATAGATGTTCTTTATTGTTTTATATTGAATAGACTGTATTCTAGACTAAAACCCCCATATTTTAATTTTCGGAGTACTGTGTTTTAGGTGTATTTTTATTACTTTAGTTTATTAGTAAATATTATTCCTCCATTTATTAGATGTTCTTTATTGTTTGACATTGAATAGACTGTATTCTATACTAAAACCCCATATTTTATTGTTCAGATTACTGGGTTTAGCTGTATTTTTATTAGTTTAGTTTATTAGTGAGTATTATTCCTTCATTTATTTGATTTTCTTTATTGCGGTACATTGTACAGACTGCATTCTATACTAAAACCCCATATTTGAATGTTCAGAGTACTGTGTTTTAGGTGTATTTTTATTAGTTTAGTTTATTAGTAGATATTAATTCCTCAGTTTATTAGATTTTCTTTATTGTTTTACGTTGTATAGACTCTGTTCTATCCTAAAACCCCATATTTCAGTGTTCAATGTTCTGTTTTTAGGCGTATTTTTATTCGTTTAGTTTATTAGTAAGTATTAATTCCTCAGTTTATTATATGTTCTTTATTGTTTTACATTGTATAGACTGTATTCTTTGCTAAAAAAAAAAAAAAAAAAAACATTTCAGTGTTTATTAGATGATCTTAATTGTTGTACATTGTATACACTATATTCTATACTAAAAAACCCATATTTCAGTGTTCAGAGTACTGTGTTTTAGGTGTATTTTTTATTCGTTTAGCTTCTTAATAAGTATTAATTCCTCAGTTTATAAGATTTTCTTTATTGTTTTACAATCTATAGACTGTATTCTTTACTAAAACTTCTATTTTCAGTGTTCAGAGTACTGTTTTTTGAGGTGTGTTTTTTATTAATTTGCAAAAATACACTGTTGCCCATGAAGTTGGAAAAGCTGTTTTTAGCTCTTCTCATGAAAAGATTGTGACAATGTGATTTATTCTTGACAGATAAAGTGTAACTAGGACTCAGTATGTCATCATTGAGCCTGGACAAAGGTGATACTGATGCAAAGAAATAGGAATAAAAAGAGGAATGTATCTGAAAACAAAATGATTCCAACTTTATGAGCAAGTGTGTAGATAGTTATAAAACACTGCACAATCTGATTATGCACATGTTATTCCAACAGTAATAATCCTGTACTGTTGAAAGTATTAGGTCTCAGAAAAGTACTGGCATTACTGACACTGATATCGTCAAGTTGGTAAAACAGTAACTATAAACACACTTAATACTGGATGCTTTGGTTCGACTTGTAAAATGCAGTGGCATGTACGAACCCAATGACCTGCCTAAAACCAACGAACGCTGTCAACAGCTGTGAAGAAAGACAAGAGTGTTGAACAAACTTTGGCTGCCGAAGCACAAAGTCAAAGATAGATTTTGACAAAAAAGAGAGTTGTTCGTGAAAGATCTGGCTTGTCCATAGTGTCTCAATCGTTGGCATGTTTCCGGTGCCACTTTAACGCTGTTGTTAGAAGCCCTAATTAGAAGCAGCTGAACAGATGTAAGATGAAGGGAGGAGGAAAAGGAGGGGGAAAGGGCTTAACACCTTTACTGCTAACTGGTTTGTAACCTGTCATTCTTCTCTATAGTCCGTCTGTCTCCTAGTTTTACTCATTCAAAAGGTGTTCGTTCAAGCTGTTAGCACACAATCTGCCGTGAAGAAGAGTTTCAGACAAGGAGGTGAGACGTGAAGGACGACTACGAAGTGTTTTACATCACGTCATCGTTCTATAACATGGTGTTTGTATGCGCATAAATGGCCACAGTTAGGTTTTTACGACAAGGACTCTAGTATTTTTCATGAAAACGTTTAGTTCAGATCAAAGACATGTTATGGATAGTTTTATTGATCGCTAAGAAAATGATAATTGTCAACTGGAAGGATCTAAAACTAAAGACTATAACTGAGTGGGTACAGAGACTGAAAAGGGTCTGCGCTATAAGTCTACAACTAAAGATGGACACTTCTGAACAAAGATGGAACTGTATTACTCAGTATTTGGGTGACTGATGAAGGAATAGGAGCTAATATAACATTGTTATGTCTCTATGACTGATATGGTACTGCTGTAATTTTCTTTGGTAAAAACAAATATTTATTTTTCATGTGATTTCCCTTTATATCAGTGGTTCCCAACCTTTTTTGGCTCATGACCCCATTTTAACATCACTAATTTCTGGTGACCCCAAACATTCAAAACGGAGACATTTTTCTCCTGGAGATGTCTTAGTGGGACCAGGAGGGTGAAGAAATCTTTTCATTCTCAGTTTGGTCCAGTTTTCTAACTGTAACTGTATAACTGTGTTATAATGAAATATATATTGAATCATTAAAAAGCCCTAACGGCCCACCGGCGGGCCAAAAAAATTATATTAATATTCATCTACTATAAAAATATAATAAATCAGGACAATGGATGTTTTTTTCAACTTTTGCTCAAAGTTTAGACCCTAATGTTAATAAAAAGTACATCAAAAGTGCATTTTAGTGCAAACTTTAATGTTCAAACATGATTTTTAATCTTTGTGGGGTGAAATATATGATATTAAAAAATCTCCGACACAAACAATTAATTTATGCATATCATCGTCAATCCAGCCGAAAAAAAACAGGCGAGGATAAAAAATTCGAATTTCTCTTTTAGTTTGTTACAGTTTACTCAGGCATAGTAATAGATTCAATATTTTAGACAATGGGAATAGATTCTGTGAGGTCTGTAAATGTCCATAGACACCAAGAACATCCATATGAACCTTATTATTGTGAAGTAATTCTTCATTTACTTTGGGTATGTCTTTTTAGGCGTTTTTCCCCTGAAAATATGGTCAGGGTTTAACAGGTTAAAACATATTTTTTATTAGTAATTTTTTATTATTATTATTTTTTAATAAATTACTAGAAATTTCAGGTGACCCCATATGAATTCCTGGTGACCCCACGTGGGGTCTCAACCCCAAGCTTGAAAAACACTGCTTTACACTGACATGCATTCCTGTATACTTACATACACACACACACACGCACGCACGCACGCACGCACACACACACACACACACCCCAACATGGAAATACACTTTTTTTTTTTTTTTTAAATGAGATACAGGATTAGAAGTCTATAATGGTCCATGGGGGTGTCTGTGATTATTTTACCCACTTCAGATCATACTGGGCTAAATGTGACCCCTGAACTCAAATCAGTTTGACACCCCTGCTCTACACAAAAAAAGCACATAACGGAAGCAAACACTGAAGTCAAACTCAAAATGAAATCTTTTTGCCTTTAAAAACATCTGTTTCGTGGTTTGTCATTGACTCAGTCCACTCAGTTGATGAGTCAAAGTCCAGATACATGGTCATTTTTTAGCTATCAAGTTAATAACAAACTGCTAAGAAACATAACATGACATTCAGATATATAATATAAACTGTTGTGATGGAGTTTTACTATGGAATATATGTTACATGGAAATTCATGGTTTGCTGTTTTTTCATCTGTTGTATGGTATATTTTTGGAAATCCTGGGAAATTTATATTTTGGGTTTCAAACTGAAAATGGTAACATAGTACGCTTCATATAAGTAAAACATTTCCACCTTAAACTGATTAAAAAGTAATGAATAAAACGGAATAAATATAAATAGATGCATTGTATTTGTAAGTGCAAGTGTTGCATGAAGTTTTTATTGATGATTTTATTTATTGCCGCTGCCTCTTGAGCCAATTGTATTGAAATTTCATTTTTAGATGTATATCTGGAACTGACAAATAAAGTCTGTCTATGTCTTACGGCCCAAAAATAATTGTTGAATCCACATAACAGTGCAAGACTTCTGATTTTACACTTATTCTTTCTAGTGAGTATATTCATATTTGTAAAACCCCATTTTTGGGTTTAATTCTAGTCTAAAAGATGAAAAGACCATCTTCAGTGTGGACAAAATCCTAATTCTCAAACCACAACACAAACCAAAAAGGAACATTTTCTCATGTGTGCACCATGTACTATGTTGTTTTGCTACAGAACAGACAGGACATCATATCACCAATTTACAAAATCACATTTGTGCCAGTGCTGAACACAAAACACAAATAAAAATGTTTTCTTTTTCCTAATGGACATTTTGATTTTTGTGGCAGCTTTCCCACCATATGCCATGTGTTTTCTCGACTGGGTGGAGTTGAATTAATGAAGAATTCAGACCCAAGCATAGCATTTACAGTTTATGTAGACCACAGGGAAATGTTTGAAAATGTATCATTCCATTTAAAAAAGCAAAATATCACTCCTTTAAACTAAAATTCAAGCACTTTTCAGACCTTGAAAACATAACATTGAAATTCAAGCATTTTCAAGGATTTCATGCACCAGTACAAACTAGGGGTGTTAGAAAATATTGATTCTGCAATATATCGCAGCATTTAATTTCACAACACTGTATCGATATTAAAAAGTATTGATATTTTTTAGGTATTTATTCAATTGCAGATATTGCAGAGGTTCATTTTTGTTTTTTTTTTTTGGTTTTTTTATATTTGTTGTGACAAACTAACTGAATATGAACATTTGAGCAGGATCTTAAACTGTAATGTCTGTAAAACATAATTTAAGTTTTAACACAGGAATATTTTGTGATATAACATTAGATCCTGTTCTGATCAAATAAAAATGTGTTTAGTATTTGTGTATATTTCTGGTGTAATTCAATTCTTCCAGGAGATAATCTTTTACAAAAAGAAACAAAACCAATAAAAAATTGTCTTTTTAACAATATCATGATATATCGTATCGTGATCCTAGTATTGTGATTTGTATCGTATCGCCAGATTCTTGCCCATACACACCCCTAGTACAAACCCTGTAAATAGTAGTAGTAGTTTATTTTGAGCACACAGAATCATCAGATAACAAAGAATCATACAACATGGTCAAAACAAATAAATAAATAAAAAATTTTTGCGCTCGAAAAGGAGTGGGAAGAAGTATAACTTATTGACTCCCACCCCCTTTTTACAAACTAGTAATCAAACTGGATCCGCTTCCTTTGCTTTGTTAACACACATTTTCCTCTGTATATCTTTTTACAATAACACAAAACATCCACAAAACCATTCATATACACACAATCAAATTTGCAATAATCAACTGTTTTTAATATAAACTATAATATATACAGGGTGGGGAAGCAAAATTTATTTCTGGCTTGAACTAAAGACAAAACATGATTTGGAAGTGCATCTTTTATTTATTTATTTATTTATTTATTTATTTATTTTTTAATTTTAGTTTATTTCGAATATTCAAACAAAATAAAGTAATCTTACTTAGCCCTTAGAAATAAAACAGATAGTAAGAAATCATGAAAAAAAAAAACCTTATACATACAGGGTGGGGAAGCAAAATTTACAATGAACATTTAGTTGTTTTTTTCTCAGCAGACACTACGTCAATTGTTTTGAAACCAAACATATATTGATGTCATAATCATACCTAACACTATTATCCATACCTTTTCAGAAACTTTTGCCCATATGAGTAATCAGGAAAGCAAACGTCAAAGAGTGTGTGATTTGCTGAATGCACTCGTCACACCAAAGGAGATTTCAAAAATAGTTGGAGTGTCCATAAAGACTGTTTATAATGGAAAGAAGAGAATGACTATGAGCAAAACTATTACGAGAAAGTCTGGAAGATACTATTAAAGAAGAATGGGAGAAGTTGTCACCCGAATATTTGAGGAACACTTGCGCAAGTTTCAGGAAGCGTGTGAAGGCAGTTATTGAGAAAGGAGGAGGACACATAGAATAAAAACATTTTCTATTGTGTAAATTTTCTTGTGGCAAATAAATTCTCATGACTTTCAATAAACTAATTGGTCATACACTGTCTTTCAATCCCTGCCTCAAAATATTGTAAATTTTGCTTCCCCACCCTGTATATCCATTTTAAATATTACTCCAAATAAATGATCAATAATTATGATAGTATCTTCTTATCATGATAACCAATTAACTATAATATCTTATTTTATGCATACTGTAATGTTCTATATTTTGTTATTATAGTGGATTTATACATCCTTTTAAGTGCACAGATTGAAGAAGACTTACTGTACAGCTAATTTTACACTTTATGGAGCCCATAGTATTTGTGCAGTCATGAAATAAAGTCAGCCATTTGGCATAAGTACCATTACTTCCAGTTCTAATTGGGTTTGACTTCTCTGCTTACACCATCTAGTCACTGTGTGTAATTCCAGATCTGTCCTAAATGTCCCTGTGTTTCCATCACTTGACTGAATTTGTCATGTGTTGCATGAATCAACTGGTACTTAGCCATGCAACATCTGGGCATCGGGCCCTTTGCTCTCCACACCTCTGAACCGACGGCGTAACCACAACCACAGTCAAGTTCCTTTTTAATCATCAAGTTCGATGCATTTACAGGCTTTAAAAGCACGGCGACGTGTGCACAGACAAAACAGGTACTTGAAAGCACTCAATGGTACATGGCGCAAAGGCTTGTAGAAAGATTATCAGGACACCCGCAGTCGAATACATGTCATGGTAACAAGAGAATCAAAGTTGAAAAATAACTCTGCTTATCTAACTGCTTTACTGGAAGACACTACGTTTTTGGCAGGAGGACGTTGAATGAATAAAGTGCCTTCTTCCAGTAAGTCGGCTGATGTTGCCAAGTGTTTTTTTTTTAAATTTTTTTTTAACCCTTTCATGCATAGTGGTCACTACAGTGGACAGTTACTCTACAGCTGTTCTCTTGTATATTCATGGGTTTTGTTTTAGTTCCATATCAACCAACACAGTGGACACTTATGCATCATCCCATAAACTGCAATTCATACCATTATTGTAACTTTGCTGTTCTTGGTTGGTTCTTGAGTGGAAATCAATTGTTAATATTTATTTTTTGCATATTATCTCCATGAAGTGAGTAATAACTAGTATTAGAATATGTTAAAATGTGAGAAAAAATCAGATTAGCTGCATTAAACATGGTTTCATTTCACTGTTTTCATATCACTTTATGATATTGGGTTTTAAATACATGTTTCTTTGCTTCAAGAATAAAATTCATGGTGTAGCTGAGTGGACATTTTTGTAACTCCATGAAAAACAGGTTGATTTAAAAAAAATTCAATCACATTGTTTTTTTTTTCATGCCTAAAGACGAATAAAAACACTCAGGAAAAAAAAAAAAATCTTGATTAAGGTTCTCATAATTCATGCATGAAAGGGTTAATGTACAAGGACAACAGCTACTTATTTAGACATTATTTCATATGTTTCATAACAGTGTTGCAGATGAAGGATTGCGATTGAAGTTACGAAGGCTGAGCCAAATTCCATGATGTTACACACACTGATGGATTTAACAGAGCAAGAGTTACGAGCAGTGTCTGGAGTAATTACAGTAATGGATTACTTTTTGGTGAAATGCAGTAGTGTAAGGTATTACTAATCAATTTTCAGTAATATTTTACTCGCGCTTGCATTACAACACAGTTTTCACCCATAATTTAATTGCTCAAATGAAAAACAAACAAACAAACAAACAAAAAAACAGCAAGACCATGAGACCCTGACCATATTTTCAGGGGAAAAACGCCTAAAAAGACATACCCAAAGTAAATGAAGAATTACTTCTCAATAATAAGGTTCATATGGATGTTCTTGGTGTCTATGGACATTTAGAGACCGCACAGAATCTATTCCCATTGTCTAAAATATTGGATCTATTACTATGCCTGAGTAAACTGTAACAAACTAAAAGAGAAATTAGAATTTTTTCATCCTCGCCTGTTTTTTTTCGGCTGGATTGACGATGATATGCATAAATTAATTGTTCGTGTTGGAGATTTTTAATAGCATATATTTCACCCCACAAAGATTAAAAATCATGTTTGAACATTAAAGTTTGCACTAAAATGCACTTTTGATGTACTTTTATTAACATTAGGGTCTAAACTTTGAGCAAAAGTTGAAAAAAACATTAATTGTCCTGATTTATTATATTTTTATAGTAGATGAATATTAATATAATTTTTTTGGCCCGTGGGTGGGCTGATAGGGCTAAAGGGGTTAAGGAATCGAAAATGTGTCAGGAAAGTTCTATTTCCTGTTGGTGTTCAGCCAATGGGTGAAGACTGCAGAAGACACTACAATGGCCACATGGATGTAATGATAAAAAAAAATAAATAAATAAAAATAATAATAATAATAACAATAATAATCTGGGCATCCAAGGACACTGTACAGCAGAGGATAAAACAGACAATGCATAAAATACAAAGAAGTAAACAAACAGATAAAAGAGTAATTACAATACATAGAAATGAGAATGCAAAATGCAGGGTAAAACTTATGGTGGGTAAGCTATTCTGAAGAGGTAAGTTTTGAGTCTGGATGCTCATCACTAACCCTAACCCTGTTTTAAGAAGCTAGTTAGCATGATCCCTGTGATCAGCAATGACAAGGTAAGCTAACGCTTCTATGACTAGTTAGAATTCTTTATCAACTGCAGATTTATCTACCAGCATTCTCGGTGCCACGTCCCTGTTTGAACATGTAAAATGCTGAAAAAAACGCAAGCGCTCCTGCTGGGATTCGACCATCACAGACTGGGAAAAATACATTAAATAAGTCATCATGTATCGAATAAAAAATAAATAATGAGAATTAATGCTGAAATATAAAACACAATAAATACATTCATATAATAGTTTTATTGTCAATCATCTTGTTTAAGCTTTGGTGACATTTTAAGAACATTTCTATTTTATATTATTCAAAATGAGTTTATTTGAGTGGCTAAGTAATTGTTTTTTTTTTGTCAGTGAAAGGTTCATTTATTAATTAATGACCAGTTTATTTATTTTTTTTAGCAATGAAATAGGGAACTTTTACACAAAAAATTTACCTTAGAAACATTTTATTTTTTATATACTACAGTTAAATATATGTTGTTTGGTTCGAAAGTTTTGAAAATATAAACAGACACCTTTGGTACAGGAACAAATTTTGCCGAATTTTTTTCAATCAAAAATGCTGAAGTGAGAGTGGGGGGTACTTGGTTAAAAAAGTATATATCAGGGGGTACTCTACAGTCAGGAATTACTTTTAAATAACAGTAATAAGCAATCTGGAGTGTATTACAGTTTGGAGGGAACTTGCACAACACTGGTTACAAGAATGTGTAAAATATTCCTTTATGGCCTTTTGTAAATAACATTACAAAACAACACCTCATATTAGCCATGTGAAGGTGAGTATGAATCTGCAGCTCCATTTCCCACTGCCATAGAATCCTGTATTAACACAGGGCTGGCCGGGGTAAGAGGTTATTTCACTCCGATTTTATTAAACAGAGATTATGGCTGATAGTGTTGGGTGCAGAAACAGCTACAGCTACACACAAACATGCACACGAGCACACGTCCGGTCAGACACACAGTTGGTAAAATCATTCCAGTCAGTCATGAGACCTAATAGCTAATGTGCATTTTCATTCCATTTGGGCTGTAGAAATGGATACCCTCCCGCGGGGATCCAAGTGTAAGCATACTGTGGCAGAGCATATCCCGTCTGCACCAAAAACCTATTTGTGCTTTGGGAAAAGCCATACATTCTCAAAATAGTATGTGATTGGGTTACCGTCTCCTTATGCCACTGGCATAGCGTCGTATATCACATCTCACCATGTGTTAGGTGACATAATCCAGCCAGCATGGGACGGCGCTGTGCCGATGATTACTGGGACAGGTGTGTTTTTTATTTCCCCCCTGAATGTATTAGAGCTGGGATATTTCACATCTCCATTAAACAGCTTCTGGTTCTTTTCTCACTCTCCTCCGATGGCACATTAAGAAGACACAGTAGTGGTTTGATTTCGACAGGCACGCATGACTTACGAGTTACTGATGTGAATATTTTAGGTACTAAGAACTTAAAGCAAGAAAAATGTCTCTATTTAAAGTTAGAAAGGATGAATATTTGAGTGATGCTGCACCTCCTGGTCCTACCTCATGGTACTTAAGCAGAAAAAGAGAAGCGAAGGCGCTTGTGTACATCAGTTTATAAATGAGCTGTAGATTAGAAAGATGGCCCTCTCTCCCTGGAGTATCTCCGAACTGAAGTACATGAAATTACACAACATCAATTATTCAGTTTTAGAGAGAGGTAATTTGGCAATTAATCAAGAAGACCTGTTTGGGGTCCAATCTAATATAGTAAAGAGTGAAAGACTGTTATTTGTCAGATTAGTGATTACTAAATAATGTAAGGCTTGACAGTTTCAACACGTACTTAAACCTGTCCAGATGGTGTCCTTTTACCACACAGACTGAACAGAGAACAGAAAAAGGACTTTAGGTTCAGTTGGTAAATCTTCAGTCCTTCTTTTCTTAATCAAAACACATGCAGCTTTCAACTGCATTACATAATTTAATAGGAGTCCAGAATCAAGAAAAAACTGGGCAACATTTAACCTGTCCGTGTAATGTTAATATAATCTGATTACACACAGTAGTTACAATCCTGCGCTGTATAAGGATTTAACCCATAAAGACCCAAACATCTACTGGTGACAAAAAACATCTACTGATCTAAACTGTGTAATACCCATAGATCCACTAATCCTATCAAAACATGTAAATAATTGATGCCAAATACAGTTTGTCATCTTTTCGTGGTCATCAGATATGACCCATTTGGACGTTCAGAGGCTCCGTAGTGAACGTGGAAACACCATCATCTTCTACAACATTGATTCACCAGTAAAACCCATGGAGTTGGATCAGTAACAGTGGATGGAGACACTTGTTTTATGTTCAGTTAATGATAGATTTTGTCGAAAAAGTAATTTTTTCCTCAGTTTATATAAAATAACGTTTGAATTTACTCTGTTTTTTCATGAACATCTGAATTAACCCATAAGGACCTAGTGTGACTTCTGTGGCAGTTCCCTAATGATTTTTTCTCTCTATTTGACGTTTCCTAAGTGATTTATCACAATTTATTATAATATTATCCTCTGAAATTAGCATTTTTCCCCCAGTGAAAATCATCTTTTCCCAGTGTGATATCATGAATTGTATACAGATAACACAGCAATTAGAAGTGGCGTGTTATCTGTATAAGCTTTCAGCGTGTAGGTTTATGTCGCGTAAAATAATACGCCATCAGCGCGATTAGTGGTTAGGGTTAGGGGTTAGGTTTAGGGTTAGCAATTAGCACAATTAGCGGCTAGAACGATTAGCGGTAAGGGTTAGGGGTCAGGGTTATGTTTACGGTTAGTAATCAGTTAGCGATTAGCGTGATCGACACTCCATCAAATGGCATCAACACGCAAAAGGACGAAAATGCGTACATATAGCACGCCAAATGCAATAAACTGGCATCACATACAACGCGATTTCATGAGATCAGTCTGATTTTCCTATGTTTAATTGACTGACCATGTAGATGTTCATAAAAGCTCTGAATAAAATCAAAAATTATTGTATCAAAACACAAAAAAAATGAAGAAAAAGTGACTTTTTCGGTAAAATATATAATTAACTGAACCTAAACCAAGTGTTTTCATCCACTGTCATTGATCCAACTCCATGGGTTTTACTGGTGAGTCAATGTTGTAGAAAATGATGGTGTTTCCATGGTAACTACGGCGCTTCTGAACGTCCAAATGGGTCACATCTGATGGCCATGAAAAGATACCAAACTGCATTTTACATCAGTTATTTACATGTATTGATAGGATTAGTGGATCTACAGTTAAAATCAGTAAATGCTGTTGGTCAGCGGTGGATGTTTGGGTCTTTATGGGTTAAATATAGAAAAATACATGATATACAGTGAAACAATGCAAAATAAAGAGGATAATATCATAATAAATGGTGGTAAATCACTTAAGAAGGGTTGAATAGAGAAAAAAATTCATTTCGGAACTGTCACAAAAGTAGCACTGGGTCTTTATGGGCTAATATTATCTAACAAAGTCAGCTAAATATCACCTATAAATACACATTAATCTAAATATCCAGTGTTAGTGAAGGTTTTTGTTAATGTTTTTACATGTGTGACTCCTAATGACACTCCGTAGGCATATATACTGACTAATGGAATGTCCTGAAATCATTGAAACAGCTCATTAGGAAAGACTATTACATCCCATCTCTGAGGTGTTTCCCTCTGGTTTGAGCGCATTCTAGAAAAATTCCTACATCTTCACTGATATGTCCAGTGAGTACACTAAACTGTACCAGGCCGTTCACACATCAGTAACTCTCATTGCTGCGTTCTAAAATTAGCATGCTTAATGACGGTGCTTGATAACCGTGAAATGTTTCTGCTGCATCAGACGAATCTGGTAGCTCCGTTTCACACATGAGGAAACTTTTGATATCATAAAGAAGAGGAGGGGGTAACCGGGTAAACACAGGGGTTGTTTGTGTCAACACTTCAGGGTCTACGTACCGTGACCTCTGGGACCGGGAGTGGAATCGATCTGTGGAACCAACGGTGTTCAGCGTTTAAGATGATGTTGAAATATTAGAGGAATGCAAGACTTTTTACTGCAGATTCATAATTATGACTTATTTATGAAAGCTGTTTTAACCCATAAAGACCCAAACAGCCACCAGTGACACAAACTATCTACAGATATAAACGGTTAAATACCTGTTGATCCACTAATCTGATCAATCCATGTAAATAATTGGTGTAAAATTCAGTTTGTCGTCTTTTCACGGTCATCAGATATGACCCATTTGGACATTCAGAGGCTCTGTAGTTGCCATGGAAACACCGTCATCTTCTACAACATTGATTCGCCAGTAAAACCCATGGAGTTGGATCAATGACAATGAATGGAGACACTTGTTTTTATGTTCAGTTAGCAATGTCTTTGCTGAAAAAGTAACCTTTTCTGCATTTTACTTTTCATCTGTTTTGATATAATTAACTTTAACTTTTAATGTTTAATTGTTTTATGTTCGTATACCTGCCTTTTGCACCTGCTTTTTATCTGTTTTTATGTGTTTGGTTTCTGTTTTTAGCTGCTGTATGTAAAGTGTCTTTGAGTTCTGTGAAAAGTGCTATACAAATAAAATGTATTATTATTATTATTATTATTATTATTATTAACTGTGAATTTACTAGTGTTTCTAATAATGAAGAATTAACCCGTAAAGAGCCAAACACTCAGCATCGACCTAAACCTTCTACTGATCTAAACTGTTTAATACCTGTTGATCCATTAATCGTATCAATACATGTAAATAATTGGTGTAAAATGCAGTTTGTCATCTTTTCACAGTCATCAGATATGACCCATTTGGACGTTCAGAGACTCTGTAGTTACCGTGGAAACACTGTCATCTTTTACAACATTGATTCACCAGTAAAACCCATGGAGTTGGATCAGTGACAGTGGATGGACACACTTGCTTTTACACTCAACCATCTATATCTTTGCTGAAAAAATAACCTTTTTTTCATTTTGCTCTGTTTTGATATAATTAACTGTGAGTTTACTCTGAGTTTTTAGGAACATCTACATGATCTGTGAATTAAAAATAGGAAAATACATGATTTACACCAAACAATGCAAAATACAGAGGATAAAATTAAAAAATAATTAGTAGAAAATCAGTAAAGAAAGGTAGAAATAGAGAAAAATAAATTTGGGAACTACCTGTTGATCCACTAATCCTATCAATACATGTAAATAATTAGTGTAAAATACAGTTTGTCATCTTTTCATGGTCATCAGATATGACACATTTGAACGTTCAGAGGCTCCGTAGTTACCGTGGAAACACTGCCATCTTCTACAACATTGATTCATCAGTAAAACCCATGAAGTTGGATCAAATACAATGAATGGAGACACTTGTTTTTACATTCAGTTAGCAATATATTTCCTGAAATAGTAATCTTTTCTTAATTTTGCTCTGTTTTTTTTTTTTTTTTTTTATAATTAACTGTGAGTTTTCATGAATGTCTTAGTGGTCTGTGAATTAAAAATAGGAAAATACATGATTTACACTGAACAATGCAAAATACAGAGGATAATATATATATATATATATATATATATATATATATATATATATATATATATATATATATATATATATATATATAAAAATGGTAGTAATAGAGAAAGATGGATGGATGGATGGATGGAATCTTGAATCTTACGTTCAAAGGGATTATGTGTAAAGCTTTTTTCTTGATGTGGGACAATACACAGGTAATGTATTACTTTTCCTGCAGTTACGGTCTGATCTTAAAATAAAATCCAGAATTATCTTTGTCAAAACCAATCTCAATGACTCCAACATTCCCTTGGTTATTAAAACAGTAAAATAAAAAGATCTACTATAAAGTTTAGTTTATTCGAAGCCGTTACAGATTTACTCCTTTCCATATTTGTCTCTTTCTTTGATGTACTCAATGTTTTAGTTTGAGTGTCATCTCCTCTGTCTGTTTCATTATAAGATATCATCCAGAACCCCCCCCCCCCCCCTCTCTCTCTCTTTCTATCACAAAAGACACAGCTGTGAGATTCTTCAGTCCTTGTTCTGGGTCAAGCTCCCTGTCACTCAACTGCAAGGTGATGCTGGCGAAGCGGAGTGAGCTGAAGAGTAGAGTCATTACAGGATAGTTTGAAATACTTCTCTGATAGGAGGTGATGACATCTGCCAAGCTATGCAGACATGCCTTTTAGAGATGGTAACCAAGGTCAACTCGTCCCCTCTGCCAAGATTTTTTTAGTTTGGTGGAACAAGACAGCCGATATTCACGGGAAAACTGACATTTGTATAAAAACAGCCCCATTCTGGAACGGTTTCAGCTTTCCGAGTTGATCCAAATGTTTTATGAATGGCAGGTTCTGTTATAGCGGGAAGCAGCTGCCAATATTTAGATAAACAATCCTTTCCGAGATGTCTTTTTAACATAATTTTGACACTACCTAAGGAGATAAAAGCATTAACTTGCTCTGACATGCTCTGTTTTCAATGCACTCCTGAGTCTAAGTTGAGGTCTTTTACTGTAAATAAATGCACAAATCATCCGAAGACCGTTTACTGATCAGGTTAGTTTGTGTTTTGGTGGATTCTTCTGTTTGGTCACGGCTTTTATGTTTAGAATTCATGACCTTCAAGTTCTCCAGAGAAGGAAAAGCACATCTTCCTCTGTAATACTTTTGACCCTTGGCAGCAATATGTCTGTATAAGCACTAAAACAAGGTCAAGACAGCAATCAACTCAGTAAAAAACAGAAGAAAGAACCCGGGAAACAATGCAATCCCACAATGAATGATAGTTATTTGCTCTGACAAGTAATCTTGTCTCTTGGCAGACGTACCACACCCTTCATATTTCGTCTCCCAGTCAGAGTCTGTGCTGGGATTCAGACTATTTTACTCTGTGTTTAAAAATCTACATTCATTCACTGAGTTTTTCTGCTTTTGTCGTCTCAGAAGCATGCACTTGACTGTACAAATACTCCATTTTTCCTCGTGTTTTCTTCATTCTGCTTCATGTGGAGCTCCTTTGCTTTGTGCGAGTTCGTCAGACTGTGGCTACTTGACTCATTGTGCAGACGTCGCTGATAACATTCACCAACTTCTTCCGCTAAGGAAGTTAAATTGCATTTCTATTTGGGTAATTTCATACCACAGATAGGGACAGAAACACGACAGAAATGTTATCTGTATTTTTCTTCTTGTCGGAGGGCGAAAGTGGTAATATAAAATGTTTATAACTGCGATGAAATGACAGCGTTCAGAAAATATCTGCAGTAAATCACCGACAAAGCCACACAATTGAAATGATATTGCAAAGCTGATGGTGGCGTAACCTGCCGACAATGCTTATCTGCAACCTAATAACATCTGAAAAAAGGGAATTTCGCATCGGAAGACAGGCAGACAAAGGCAGATGGACAATGAAACCGCTACAGAAACTGAAATGATAAGACACAGAAAGAGCAGAACCAGCAACGCGGTCAAAGATTTGATTTCAAGACATTATTTATTTAGGCCGTATTTACTGAACATGCATGTTTTCACAGCAACACCCTGATTTCTATTCATGCAGGTTCAGACACACCTTAGGGTTGAAAGTACAGCCACTGTGTTCTGATATTGGCCACTTATAAAGCTATCAGACTAAAAGTTATGCTCAGTGGCACTACAGAAGCTGATGACGCCAGATTGTATGATTGATTTGAACATTTTACTGCTTTTGAACTTTAATCTCTGCCGCTTTCTTTTACAATCAAATGTTTGATGTTCGATGTGCAGTTACCACCTGGATTTAACTCAGCAAATTGTTCATATCCTTCCATTGGAGAATTACTGTAGTGATAAATGTTTTTCAGCTTCTACAAACTCTTTAACCTTTTAACCCTGTAAAGCTTGAACCATTAAATCATTGACAGAAAATTCCAGTTCTTTGAAACTGGAGCCTTTATTGGTCCTTCTGAACAACCAAAAAAAAAAAATTTTTCAAATAGCAATTTCCATACATGAGTTTCAATTTTGTATCATATTTGATACATCGGGTCTCAATGCTCAAATATTATTATTATACAAACTTGTCTAACAAATTGGTAATTCCGTTTCAATATTGACAAAGTTCTGCCTCCTTCCTCATTAATCTTGTAGTGTCACTGGAAAGGCCTCTGGTGAATGAATTCCTCACCCCTGGTGGATTATCTGTGTATTGCATGTATCTAATTGTATACATCAGGTTTTTCAAGAAAAAAAATCACACTGATCATGTAGAGGGCTACAAAACTCATGTATCAAATATGACATGTTTGGTGTTACAGGGTTAACTAATGCAGTGAGGAGCTTCTCATTTCTTAAACAACCATTAGTTTGATAAAGACATGGTGTTTGCTCTTTATCCAAATAAAAATTCCAGACTTTTTCAAAACTGCAATTTTTTTCTCCCAGACTTTGACTTTATGTACTTTTATACTTGTGTGCGTACTTTTTTGGTTGAGATTGTACCTGTTGTGTGTAGTAGAAAAGTTTGTTTTAATAAATGTATGAATGAATGACTACATAATTTGCAACAACTGAACATTTTAGGTAATATTTTCAGTATGGACTACAACCGCTGCTGCGGACAAACAATTATGGCATACTCAGAGAAAGGTTGTTTTGACCTTATATGTGCAAATGTTGTGATGTAACTAGTTGTAAAACATAATAAATTAGGCAGGAATTAAAACAGGTTGTAGAAATCCACTCGATTTTTGCCAAAATGAATATAAAGATAGCTTTGCAGCACCTGGAGGGTTCAAATTCAAACTTTATGAACTCTTAGGGTCCAAATACACAAATAAATGAACCAAAGATGAATAAAAGTGGGTTAGCAAAATATGACCCCTTTAAACTTATTTTATGGAATATTGATGGTGTTTTACATTCTTCTATATGGATACAGGTGGAAAATTTACAAGAAAGCAATGAAAACATGGGAATATGATACCAGACAGGATCATTCTTAGTAGGAGAAGCAATATAACATGATGCTGAGACAAAATAACGATAGGGGCGGAAAATAATCAAATGTGATGAAGTGCAGTGGCAGCATTTCAAACCATTTCTTCACTGGATTTGCAGAACAATTTCTGTGTCATGATATAGAATCGCGGCAAAAATTATTAGACCATCAAAAGTCATCAAAAACAATGGTTATGCAATCAAGTACTAACTCCTGTGTGTATCATGTGACTAAACAGACAGAAAAGAAAACAAGGAAAGCCTAAAAGCACTGTTTTTCGCAGTGCAATGCCATATATTGATGTAAGAACTGAAGTGATTTTGGTTATTATCAAGAAAACATGGAAAATGGATAGATATCAGCTCTGAAATTAAACTCTTATGAGCTATTTTTGTTGTTATCATTATATTTGTCCAAACAAATGTACCTTTAGTTGTACCAGGCATTAAAATGAACAAGAAACTGAAGAAGACAAGGGTGGTCTAAAAAAATTTTTTCGCAGTTGTATACCGCTACAGTCATATAAAAAACAGATAGAAGTTTTCAGTCCTATTGCACATCCCTTGATCAGATGTGTTGCTTCCACACGACTACGAGGCCAAAAACTCGACGCTGTTTGGAAAATTCATATCACATGTGGAAAGACAAGCTATCCAACAAGCTGACAGCAACTGTAAAACTTTTAACAGCCACTTTTCAAGTCAACAGGAGACAAATATTTCATAGCCGATGATTCTGGGGTATTCGACGTGTCATGTTCATTTCACAAACGTTCCAGAGACCAACATACTATTACTTCGCCGACTCTGGTCAGAGCTGCACGCAAGGACAGATCCATAACATAAATGCAGCCAGGCACAGACAAACTAGGTGTCTTTCAAGAGCCTTTGTTTTTTTTCAGTAGCGCTTAAACCTATGACCCAGATCTCTTAAAAACTTCCTTGGCTGGATGAAGAGGTGGGGGAGATGGTGCTCTTGCTGCCCGAAATGACAAACAGCAGGCAGGCGGTGGCATGCTTTGCTTGCCAAATACAGCACTCTAAGTTCAAATAGTGCTGACAGGGAAAACATAGACACTGTTATCCTGGGTCTCCCCTCTCTGGAGTGAGATGTCGAGGGGAAAAACTCCTCCTGCCAGAAGACATAGACATGCCTGTATTCGCAGTGCACTACGGTGGAAAAATCATATAACTTGCAGATATGGGGACTTTTCTTTTTCTTGCTTTGAACTAAATGTTTGCATAGTAACTCGAATGTTTATGACAGTGGTTCCCAACCTTTTTTGGCACAAATTTCTGGCGACCCCTGCCTTTTTTTTTTGCTAAAGTTAATTTGTTTTTGATCATGTAATAGTTTGCTATACTATGTTGCAAATAAACATTAATTTTAGATGACATTTAGGCTATAAAATGTATATTATTATGGACGGAGGCAGAAAAGCCAGGTGTAGATTACTGCACAAAGTGAGAATTTTATTTTCCTTGGTCAGGATATTAATTAATTAATTAATACTGAAAAAAATAGAGAAGCACTCGGAGAGCGCAGACCTCCACCAAGGCAGATCAGTCCCCCCTTCCCCCCCAATCACCACCAAAATGTTATCATTTGTTCCTTGTGCCAGTATCAACATTTCCTGAAAATTTCATCAAAATCCATCCATAACTTTTTGAGTTATCTTGCAAACAGACAAACAAACACACAAACCCTGATAAAAACATAACGGTAACAATAACTCAGGTAACAATAACTCAGACTATGAATTATGAAAGAGCTGCAGCATCTGAAACAGACCACAATGAACATTTGAAAGATAAGCAGCACGCTGCAAAAATTAAAATCTTCCCAAGTGTATTTTTCTCATTTCTAGTCAGTATATCTCATCACACTTAAAATAAGACATAATCACCTAAAGAGTGAGATAAAAGAACTTATTTTTAGACAATAGATCTTGAAAATGGAGTATTTTGTTAAAATTAATTTTTTTTGTTTGTTTCTTGAAACATTTCAGATTGTTCATATTTGTTTAGGTTATTCACATTTTAGTGTCAGAATAGTCTGTAATTGTAAATACTTTCATAATGCAATTTGACACCCTTGGCTGCAAATTCATGCAAATTCATGCTGTGGGCTGAATTGGAAGCTGTATGTTTGACATCCCTGGAATACAAAATAATGATGAACAGAAGTGGACCCAGAAACAAGAAATGACATCAAGTGGAAATGCGAAGCACTGGAAGAAACCAAAACTGTAGGGGAAAGGAGTGGATGACTTTTTGATGAATAATCTACACTGGAAAAAATCAAAATCTTACCAAGTGTATTTTTCTCATTTCTAGTCAAAATATCTCATCACACTTAAAATAAGACATAATCACCTAAAGAGTGAGATAAAAGAACTTATTTTTAGACAATAGATCTTGAAAATCAAGTATTTTGTTAAAATTAATTTTTTTTGTTTGTTTCTTGAAACATTTCAGATTGTTCATATTTGTTTAGGTTATTCACATTTTAGTGTCAGAATAGTCTGTAATTGTAAATACTTTCATAATGCAATTTGACACCCTTGGCTGCAAATTCATGCAAATTCATGCTGTGGGCTGAATTGGAAGCTGTATGTTTGACATCCCTGGAATACAAAATAATGATGAACAGAAGTGGACCCAGAAACAAGAAATGACATCAAGTGGAAATGCGAAGCACTGGAAGAAACCAAAACTGTAGGGGAAAGGAGTGGATGACTTTTTGATGAATAATCTACACTGGAAAAAATCAAAATCTTACCAAGTGTATTTTTCTCATTTCTAGTCAAAATATCTCATCACACTTAAAAGAAGACATAATCACCTAAGAAGTAAGTTTTCAGTGAGATTTAAGAACTTATTTTTAGACAACAGATCTTGAAAATCTTATGTCAAGAAATCTTACCAAGATAATTTTCACTTGTTCCATTGGCAGATTTTTTATTTATTTATTTATTTTTTACATAACTCAAGACTTTTTGGCTTAATTCAAGCAGTTACATACCAGGTTTCATTCAGTACATGTCAGATGTTTCTAATTGCTTATGCTGCTTCTTGTCATGGGGTCACACTGGAAAAAAATCTAAATCTTACCAAGTGTATTTTTCTCATTTGTAGTCAAAATATTTCATCACACTTAAAATAAGAGTTTTTTTTTTTTTTTTTTTTGCTTGAATTAAGCAAAGAAAAATCTTGAATTAAGCAAAAAAAAAATCTGCCAGTGGAACAAGTGAAAATTATCTTGGTAAGATTTCTTGAAGTAAGATTTTCAAGATCTATTGTCTAAAAATAAGTTCTTATATCTCACTGAAAAGTTACTCTTTAGGTGATTATGTCTTATTTTAAGTGTGATGAGATATTTGGACAAAAAATGAGAAAAATACACTTGGTAAGATTTAGATTTTTGCAGTGTACCACAGTGCTTTAGTTTCATCTTAACAGTTTGTCATGTCTTTTATGGATTGTGATTGTTTCTCTCAACTCACCATATATTTTTTCTCTTTAATCAATTACTGGAAATTTCAGGAGACCCCATTTGAATTCCAGGCGACCCCACATGGGGTCCCAACCCCAAGGTTGAAAAACACTGGTTTTATGATAAAACCTACTAAAAGTTCATTGTTTCAGTTCAAATAAGAGCCAACCTGACAGACCTCTCTCTTTATGATGTTTCATCTGACAATAGTGATATACTCATGGTAATTGTTGACCCCCTCGAGTTCATTTAACATTTGAGCCATCCATTTACTTTGATGGTTTTAATTCAGCCAAGCATACCCCACTGCCGACTACAATGATTAAGTGCATGGTGCTGCATTCATTCATTCGAGCATATCCATCAAAGTACGGCTACTTCTAACTGGAAACAAGCTTTCCCAGGGAAGCGGTCTCAGGAAACATCTGACCTGAATTAAAGAATGAATGGAGATTCCATGTCAGGCTAGTTTTGTTTCAACGATTTAAGAGCCGTATCGTAATTTCAAATTAAAACACAGAGTAAAGAACTATGGAAACCACTTAAAATAACACAGCGGAAACCTGAATTCCAGCTGCCCGCACTTCTACAGACTTTCACCTATATAAACCGCTATGTTTGGTCTGTAGTCAAGACTGGTTGTGTAATAAAAATGGGCTGAGAGATTTAAAAAAAAAAAAAAAAAAGGTTCTCAAGTTTGCTGAATTGTAATGTTTTTTGACATTTTCTCTTATTTCAGTATTTATTGCTGCTGCCACAAAAATTAATAATATGCCCAATGTTCCTGTAAACAGAAACCTGGGAATCTAATGGACAGTCAGATGGTAATACGAGTTGATGTTGCGGTAATAAATTCTTTAATCTTTGTCTCAGTTTAGATGGCAGATTTTCATACCACAGTTTCAACAAAAACAATGAGCTTCAGTTGGAATATTTAAGGGAAAAAAGTGAATTTAGACGCTGGGTTGTGGCACTTAGAGGCAAATAACACAGCAAAAAAAAGAATATCTGACTTAGATAAACTGACTTGAATTTGGAATACTTATCTTGAGAGACCATTATTTTTAGATTTATTTACTTATTGACACTTAATCTTGTTAAGATTATTTGACTTGTTCCAAGAATTTTCACCTTGAGCTACCCCACTTAGATATTACAACTAATTTTAACCAATATTTATAACAAAACAAGCCCCATTGTTGGAAATGAGTATGAGGGACCTGGTAACTGTTTACCTTCAAAACATTTGTACTTGTTTTATGCAATTTTGCCGATACATACTGTGTCTACTGTGTCATTCCATCTTCATAAGACCATATATATGCAGTATATACACCATAGATTAAAAAAAATCTTACTATGATGACTTGAAACAAGTATATTCTGCTTAAAATAAGAAGTTTAGCATTCTATAATCCTTAGATAATATTTTCTTGTTTTAAGAAAACTTGATAAATGCAATTTTCCTACTGCACTGGCTAATAATTTTACTTGAAATAAGACATTTTCACCCAATAATGAGTTTAATTTTCTTATTTTTGGCACAGGCCTTTCTTGTAATGAATGCTGTTGGGCCAAGGTACATATCCCTGCTCAGAAGTGTTTCCCCTGACCACAGGAGCATAATTTTGACTTTTTATCTCATAATTCTGAATTTTTACGTTATCATTTTGACTTTTTAATCTCATAATTCTGAATTTTTATGTTATAATTTTGACTTTTTAATCTCATAATTCTGACTTTTTATCTAATAATTTTGACTTTTCATGTCATAGCTTTGACTTTTTATGTCATAATTTTGACTTTTTATGTCATAGCTTTGACTTTTTATGTCACAATTTTGACTTTTTGTCATAGCTTTGACTTTTTATGTCATAGCTTTGACTTTTTATGTCACAATTTTGACTTTTTATGTCATAGCTTTGACTTTTTATGTCATAATTTTGACTTTTTATGTCATAGCTTTGATTTTTTATCTCATAATGATGACTTTTTATGTCATAGCTTTGACTTTTTATCTCATATTTTTGACTTTTTATCTCATAATTATGACTTTTTATCTCATAATTTCAATTTTTTATGTCCTAAGTATGATTTACAATGGGGATTTTTTTTTTTCTGTTGTGGTTTCCCCATGGTAAATCATAATTATGACATGAAAAGTCAAAATTATACTCCCATGGGCAGGGGAAATAATACTGAGCTGGGATACATACCCTGGCACAACAAATGCAAATGATAAAACACATAATTGCTTAAAGTATATGCGAATCTGGTTCATTCCTTCGTTTTAATTAAAGGATTCAGAAGATTCAAAACATTTTATTGTCATATGTACAGTACAGAAACAGCTTCTCCTGAACAATGAAAACCTTATTCTGCCATCCACACTGAAAGCCAAGAGAATTTAAAATAAGTATAAACAGATACAAATTTACATGGAATAATTTAACTAGCTAAAACAAAATGGTATTCAAAAATGGCAAGAAAATGAGCATAAAAATATAAACTACTATTACAAAACAAGAAATATATATTTACATAAATGTGCAATATCTGCGTAATTGTGCAGACTGTCAGAGGTAAATGACATACAACATGTGCAAAACTGCCTGAGGTAAGTAAGATGTAAATATGAAGGAAACAATATGAAGCACATACTGTTATCCTTTTTTTTTTTCTTTTTTTCTTTTTTTTTTATCTTTTTTTGAGCAATGTAACAGTACATACAAAGGAGTGGAATTACAGTCCATACATTATACATTGCCTTTTATATCATTTCCCCCCCTATGCCCAAACCAACCTCAAGGCCCTTCGAAAAGGGGCAACAGCAGGAATAAGAACATTATAACAAAGTCTCTGAGTGGTAGAAAATCAAATAAGTAAAAGCAGAATCTGTATACTATAGAAAAATATTAACTGAGCCAAAGGAAATAGAAGAGAATAAAAATAAATAAATCAAAAATATGACAAAAAAATAAATAAAAATAGACCTAGCTTGTAGATTCATGTGCCTACATTAAAATATTCTGCATTACATAGATGTATCAAAGGTGAAAATAACTGGTAGACAGAAGGAACTAACATAAAATACAGAGAAGGGTGGAGGTGTGACAGTTCAGACTGAACATACTGTTATTATTAATAATATTGTAGGGAGAGGGGGTGGGATTAAATAAATTATACTTCTTCCCACCCCTTTTCGGGCATGTAAATGGAATTATTGTGCTTTTCTTCTGACTAAGACTGTTATGATTCTTGATATTTGTATTATTATGCATGTTTTGCAAGTGCATATATGTTAAATTTCATTGCATGTTCGGAATAAATCACTAAAATCAAATCAAATCCTTTCGCATGAATTCAAAACAGCGTCTCGCCACCTCAGACCTGGACCTCCCACTGCACAATTATTCCTTTAATGAACTCATGAAAGCATGAATGTGTGAATTGCTCATCACATTACGCCTGAAACGGGTCCAGACTTGGCCCACCCCGGTCTCCTTCCTGTTTTTAAATCCCCACTATAAATCTCTTTATTTGTCCGCATCATGATGTAATGAATGCACAATGTATCTTTATATCTTCAAGCCTCCGTCTACGTACGCATGGAAAACTCCACATTACCCCGATGGGCTTGTGACCCTTATAACCTCAGTCCACCCCCCCTTAATCTCGTAATCTTTAGTGGAACAGCAGCCTCTGTGATCATTGGCAGGACTGGCTTGTTGCATACCTTCCCCCCATTGGCACTCAGCGGGGTGGAGGGTGGGTGGGGGGTGCTTTGTGGGATTATCTGCAAGTTATCCACATCTCCTACAAATATCTGCTGCAGGGTTTTCTAATAAGACCGGGGTCTGTGCTTACGGGTGGGCTAGCTAGGGGTGAAACATACGCCTTCTACGGGAAAGTGAATCCAGGCCACTTAAGTCCCATAAGTGATCTGAAGAGGTGGCCCTTCAGATGCCTGACTGACCGAGACAATGAGATGCACATTCAGTTCAGTGTAATACAACCGGCAACAAATCACAGCCTGAAACTAAAAGGTATTGCAAACAGTATTGTGAATAAAAGGCCAGCTCAGTGTAATGTGTTTATATGGGCTGTTATTTAATAAACTCAATGGCAGCTTCCAGTTCAGCTTTACCGTTACACATCACTGTCTACTTTCTTGTTGCACTCACAAATTAGATGTCATGAAGATTTATACTGAATCACAACCTCATCTCTTATATAATGCCTTTAATAGCCTTTCTCAGATTACATTAAAGCACCCTATTACAATATGTTTGTACAGACAGTTTATGTTTCAAGAAGATGCTTTAAGATCCCTAAAAATACCCATAGAGTTGGAACAAAATATTTTTACATCTTGTCATGAAATGATTGTGACCATGTGATTTATTCTTGATAAATAGAGTGCAACTGGGGTTCAGTAAGGTGATTATTAGTGTGTATAAATAGGAATAAAAAGACAAAAGAGTCTGAAAACAACATTATTCCATCTTTATGGGCAACAGTATAGATACATATGAGCTCATATGTTCATGTTCATGTGGTCAATAGTGTGTATACTGTATATATTCTGATTTGTTGTACATATAGTTGCGGAAAAAATTATTAGACCATCAAAAGTCATCAAAAACAATGTGATCATACCCCCATACCCCAGTTAAGAACCTTTGCTCTAAATCAACAATGATATCAGGATCAGTATCAGGTATTGACCGATACGCACACCCCTAGCATCGGTATTGACATCGAAACTGAAAAGTCAGATTGGTGAATCCATAAACTGACTTATATATGTATATAGTCGCGGAAAAAATTATGAGACCATCAAAAGTCATCGAAAACAATGGTTATGCAATCAAGTACTAACTCCTGTGTGTATCATGTGACTAAAACAGACAGAAAAGAAAACTTGGAATGCCTAAAAGCACTGTTTTTGTCAGTACAATGCCATAGATATTGATCTAAGAACTGAAGTGATTTTGGTTATTATCAAGAAAACATGGAAAATGGATAGATATCAGCTCTGAAATTAAACTCTAATGAGCTATTTTTGTTGTTATCATTATATTTGTCCAAACAAATGTACCTTTAGTTGTACCAGGCATTAAAATGAACAAGAAATTGAAGAAAATAAGGGTGGTCTAATCATTTTTTCCGCGACTGTAATTTTCATCTGTCGTATAGAGATAGCTTTCGTAGAGTTGAGTAGTATATGTATATTTAATATTTTATCTTGCTTACATTTTTCAGTGTTTTGGATGAAATTTTATAGTCCTTTTTTGCACTAATTGTTTCTGCTACTAAACAGAACAGAGCAGCTAAACGAACTTTCATTGTTTCTGTGACAGTTAGTTAGTTAGTTAGTTAGTTAGTTAGTTAGTTAGTTAGTGTAGTTTTATTTCGAGCACATAGAATCATCAGATGACAAAAAACCTTACAACGTGGTGAAACAAAATTTTTCTGCACTCAAAAAGGAGTGGGAAGAAGTGTAACTTCCCATCCCTTTTTACAAACTAATAATTAAATTAAATCCGCTTCCTTTGCTTTGTTAACACACGTTTTTCTGTATATTTTTACAATAACACAAATCATTCATACAAACCATTTATACACTTTTTTAGTCACCTCACACAAAATCAGATTTGCATAATCAACCGTTTTTAATCTAAACTATAATATTTATGTGCACTTCAAATATTTACTACAAATACAATGATCAATAAATGTGACATTTCTATTCTATTCTATTCTATTCTATTCTATTCTATATATTTTTTTGGCTCATTGCCAAGTATGTATCGAACCAACTAAGTATTTCAGTGATGCTGCATATGCACATCAGTGCTTTTAGCTAAATGCTGATCTCAGCACAGTAACATACTTACATTGACAATGCTAATGAGCTGATGAAGCAGATATGCTATAAATATGGAAAGAGCACAGTCTTAGTCTATCATGTCAGATCCTATCACTTAGCCGTGAACACAAAGTACAGTTAAGAGAAAGCTCAGTTTGCGTCATTTGGTCAAAAAAACCAAAACCAAAAAACCACAACAAAAAAACCATTGGACAAAATACAGTGTTGACTTTGATGGTGTTTCATGAAAAGTTAAGGGACTATCACAGTTATTATATGTCATGAAGGTTTGTACCATATTTGACTACAGTACATCTACTAATCTAAACTGCTCAGCCACTAATATCAATCCATGTAAATAATTAGTGTAAAATACCGTTTTTCATCTTTTCATGGTCATCAGACATGACCCATTTGGATGTTCAGAGGCTCTGTAGTTACCATGGAAACACCATCATCTTCTACAACATTGATTCACCAGTAAAACCCATGGATTTTGATCAGTGACATTGGATGGAGACACTGGGTTTATGTTCAGTTAATGATATGTTGTACTTTTAAGTCACTTTTTCTTCAGTTTTTTCTGTTTTGATATAATAAACTTTGACTTTAATCTGAGTTCTTATGAACATCTACATGATCAGAGAATTAAATATAGAAAAATAGATGATTTTCACTGGAAAAAATGCAAAATTCAGAGGATAATAGTATAATAAATGCTGATTAATCACTTAAGAATGGTTAAACAGAAAAAAAAAATCAATTGGGAAGTGACACTACAGTCATACTAGGTCATTATGGGTTAAAACACATTTAGAAGTACAAAACTGAAATGGACTGAAATGGACTCAAAGTACAAAAGTAAACAGTAGAACTCTGACAGGGATAGTTGTATCTACAGTGGTGGAAAAAATGATTAGACCGCCCCTTGTTTTCTTCAATTTCTTGTTCATTTTAATGCCTGGTACAACTGAAGGCACATTTGTTTGGACAAATATAATGATAACAACAAAAATAGCTCATAAGAGTTTAATTCCAGAGCTGATATCTATCCATTTTCCATGTTTTCTTGATAATAACCAAAGTCACTTCAGTTCTTACATCAATATCTATGGCATTGTACTGACAAAAACAGTGCTTTTCTGTCTTTTCTGTCTGTTTTAGTCAAATGATACACACAGGAGTTAGGACTTGATTGCATAACTATTGTTTTTGATTACTTCTGATGATCTAATAATTTTTTCCGCGACTGTATGTGTCGTTGTTCTATCCATTTAGGTTGGGATGCAGTGTATTCTACATAAAAATAACTTAATAGTAAGCTTGATTTGATAATGCAAGGAATAAAAAGCAGGGATATGTGTGTTAAAATATAGGGAATACATGTGAATAGTGAAATAGTCCTGCTCATGGTGGTGCCGGAGGGAACGTCTCAGGCATTAGGGATAATTCTGCGGACACTATGCATGTCTGCTGAAAATGTTATGGAATTCTTGGGATATTTTTGTCTGGACTAAAGCGTAAAAAACAAACTAATTTACTAACAGACAGGTTGATTATCCCTATTATCCTGGGAAACATGCGGCCGGAAAAACTGGGCTGTGTTATTGGCCAGATGGATTTGCTTTCAAGCCTATTTCACTTCCTAAACCGCAAAACTGCAGATATCATTTGCAATGTTTTTCTTAATAACCAAGAAACCCTATAGTCATTTGGTGAACACATGAGAATAACATCTAGAATACATGTTATTGTAATGTAATCCTCAACGGTTGAAGAAGGAAATGTTCACATAGTTTATGGCTGCAACATACAGAATTTACAATTCGGGGTTGGTGCCCGTTCTTTTGGCTTTTTTTTTTTTTTTTTTGAGACTTTTTGACCAATCGGCTTGTGATGACAGATGGATACTCTGCACAGCACGGGCCCTCACTGGGAGTCTGCACCCTCTGATATCTTATGGAGTCATCAGCAGCCGCTCGCCAAGTTTAATATGACTGGGGACCGTAACTCTCCAGGCAACTACTACTAAACATGTCACATAGGTCTGGCTCCCTCCCCTCCTTCTGATCGATATCAAATTGTCTCACAGAGCATCTGCAATCAAGCGCGCCAGAACAGTGAGTGCTCAGACACTCCAGTCAAAGGTTACAGACAGCCCGGCCAGCCTTGCCTTCAGCCAACGTGTGACCGCCTTTTTAAAGAGTTCTTTGACAGTTTAACATCTCACCCACCTCGCTCCCCCGCTCCCTTCCTCCTCCTCTTCCTCCTCCTTCATCCCTTCCCCTCCCCTCTCTCTCCTCCCTGTTGTTTTCCTTTCTCAGTCATACTGATTAAACCTGGAGATCCCGGTGGGAGGATCTGATTTCCCAGCCCTGACTGTTACTGTAGTGAAGTCAGCACTGCATGTCCTCACACAAGGCCAGTCAAACTCACCGACTATACAACACAGAATCAATGCACTTAGACCTGAGTAAAGGACATACTGTGAGTTCACCCGCAACATTTTGTCTATTTAGGTTAGAAATTCTAAAATGTAAATACACTGTTGCCTAGAAAGTTAGAAAAATTTAGCTTTCCGGTTCGGTACATACTTGGCAAATCAGGACCCAAGATAACAAAATAACAAAATACTTATATTTATTCTTCAGTTTCTTGTTTATTTTAATGCCTGGTACAACTAAAGGTACATTTGTTTGGACAAACTGAATGATAACAACAAAAATAGCTCATAAGAGTTTAATTTCAGAGCTGATATCTAGCCATTTTTCATGTTTTCTTGATTAAAACCAAAATCACTTCACTTCTTACATCAATATCTATGGCATTGTACTGACAAAAACAGTGCTTTTAGGCATTCCATGTTTTCTTTTCTGTCTGTTTTAATCACATGATACAAACTTGATTGCATAACCATTACTTTTGATGATTTTTGATGGTCTAATAATTTTTTCCGCTACTATATATAAGTCAGTTCATGGATTCACCAATCTGACTTTTCAGTTTCGATGCCGATTCTATTCTATTCTATTCTATTCTATTCTATTCTATTCTATTCTACTGGACAAAAATCTTATTCCACCTTTAGCTTTATTGTTTTTACAGTCACGGAAAAAATGATTAGACCACCCTTGTTTTCTTCGATTTCTTGTTCATTTTAATGCGTGGTACAACTAAAGGTACATTTGTTTGGACAAATATAATGATAACAACAAAAATAGCTCATAAGAGTTTAATTTCAGAGCTGATATCTAGCCATTTTCTAAAATTTTCTTGATAATAACCAAAATCACTTCAGTTCTTACATCAATATCTATGGCATTGTACTGACAAAAACAGTGCTTTTAGGCATTCCATGTTTTCTTTTCTGTCTGTTTTAGTCACATGATACACACAGGAGTAAGTACTTGATCACATAACCATTGTTTCTGATAACTTTTGATGGTCTAATAATTTTTTCCGCGACTGTATGTACAACAAATAAGGGCATACACAGTATATGCACTATTGAACACATGAGCATGAACATAGATTGTCATATGAGGTCATATGCATCTACACTGTTGCCCATGACAACAGAATAATGTTTTCTATTATCACCTTTGAGCACACTGAGTCTGTTAGACTTTATCGATCAAGAATGAATCGCATTGTCACAATTATTTCATGTAAAAACTATCAATAGTTTATTCCAATTTTAAGTGCAACAGGTTAAGATGTTAAATCTGAAACATATGTAAACTCTGGTTTTATAAAAACACATCTGGATTTCATTAATTCACCCAGACTTTCATGCATTGGATCAGTCAGGATGCATTTGGTAAACCATTCCATACAGATATATTTCTAAATGTACTATATTTTCCTTCTAATGATGTGTTGAATTGAAGTGAACAGCTGAAGCTCATGTGAAGAAGTTGGGGAAAACAATGAAATGAATGAATTAACCCTTTCATGCATAGGTCACTACAGTGGACAGTTCTTCTCCAGCCGTTCTCTTGTATATTCATGGGTTTTGATGTTTTAATTCCATATCAGCCAACACAGTGAAAACTTACGCACCATCCCATACACTGACATTCATACCATTACTGTAACTTTGCTGTTCTTGATAAACCTGATCTACACTAACACCCTGTGTTATCACTAGTTTTATTTACTTATTTAATCCCTTGTTTTATGTTTGGTGTACGGCACTTTGGCCAGCTGTAAAGTTCTTAAAGTGCTTTATAAATAAAGTTGGTATGGTATGGTAACATGTTTGAGTGTAAATCAATTGTTATTTGTTAGACAAGAAGGGTTTTTTTTGCGTATTATCTCCATGAAGTGAGTAATTACTAGCATTAGAATATGTTAAAATGTGAGAAGATATCAGATTAGCAGCATTAAAAATGTTTTTATTTCATTGTTTTCATATCACGTTCTGATATTGGATTTTAAACACGTTTCTTTACTTCAAAAATTAAATGCATGGATATTTTTGTAACTTCATAGAATAAAAAAACTCGATCCATTGTTTTTTTCATGCCTAAGGAGGAATAAAAACACTGAAGAAAAAAAATCTTAACTAAGGTTCTCACAATTCATGCATGAAAGGGTTAATGAGGAAACACAAGTTACCAAGCATCAGCTGCATCAGTGAAGTACATAGAAGTTATTTAAAGGTAGTTTATTCAAAGGGAAATGTACCCTTCAGTCCACCTCAGTGCTGGCTCTCTGCTCATGCAAAAACAAAAACCTTGACCGCCAAATTGCCCATGATAGCATGGATTAATTAGAGGGTAATTGTTTGCTTATGCAGCCGATGTGAGGGACAACATCAGCCTCTGCCTGACGTGGAAGTCACATCAAACATTGACAAAATGGAATTTGTGAATTTGATAGTGCAGTTCTGAGGGTACGCAAATTACATCGCCTGGAGCGACTTCTGCTGCATGAATGGATCCTTTTTACGATCACAGGGAAAACTTCTCCCAGGGGGACATGGAATTTCAGAGGGTTTTCCCCCTTAAATATACACGGGTACGCTTTAAAAGTAAAAAGGTAATTTTCAACTTCCTATCCCGGATAATGCTGTTTCAACTGAATGAAACAGCCCCATTCATTGGAGTTGAAACAAAACAGTAGAGCTTTAGAGATTTTACGCATGCAACAGAGCTATTCCAAACGCATGTTCTTTTTTTTTTTTTTTTTTTTTTTTAACTTTTGAGATTGAAAATGTGTCAAAAAGCAATGAAAACTCACCGTTTTGCTCCTTTATAGTTGGAAGGTGAAACTTGCTGACATGACTTGTTTCAGCTTTCGAGCCATATTGTTGGAGAAGCGATGCAAGAAGGAGTAATAATGGAAGGATCATTTGGATAAGTGGTGTTTGGCGATCACAAAGCGCTGTAGACAGGGGATGGTTTGGATCACCACACACATGCGTCGTTTACAGGACACCAGTGCTGTTTTGGACACATTTGGAGAGGATACAGGCAGAGTAGAATCCACATAATCTTAATCATCAATCCCTTTTTGGAGAAAGCGAAATTTACGTCTCCCTTAATCAAGTCAAATCCTTTCCAGACCTGGCACTGCTGCGTAATGCAAGTGCGCACCTGTTAGTTCAGTGAAAAAAAAAAAAAAAAAAAAAAAAAAGTTGGATAAGTTCACCAAAAGTTTGGCTTTAAGCGGTTCTAATCCTGGAATTTGCATGTAAAAGCGTACTTATGCGTGGTGTATTATCTATGGGTATTAGAAACGCACTTACGCATCTTGGCTAAAGCGCGCGTGCACGGTGCGTCCTTGACTCCGTCTGCATAAATCCTCTGGAAGCTTTACGCATTACGCAAAACGGACGCACACAGAGACAGCGTAAAGAGTCCAGCAACCTGATACAGTCTTTATCGAGAAAGTATTCGCGAGTTCTGTTGTCTGGAGAAGTCTTGAGTCATAACTTAGTGGAGACTGAGATAAAATATCAGTGCGCTCCCGGGGTTGGGTTTTGGAGACTGCCAACTGACCGCACAACAGGTGCTATACATAAAGTACAACTTCCCAGCCGAGGAAACTCCCCGAGATGTTAACTATTCCGTGGCTGCTCGGACCAATGAGGCGTTTTCAGTCACTGTCTGGAACAAATTGGGAAAGATAGTCCCACTTGTTGCGCACACTCCCACGTTTCCAGTAATAACAAGAAAAAAAAAAAAAGTGTCAGCATCTCTTAATAACAGAGGAAAACTGACACAAGATAAATAAATGACTGCGCACTGTTTGCAGACTGTGTTGTGAAATAAAGTTTTAAGACCACATCACAGAACAGACTTTAACGTGTTAATTCTAGTAATTTACTGCGCATTTTGTGCTCATTTCTGTCAATGAATGTTTTTTTGAATGAATGCTTTTATTATTGTGTCTTGCATAAAAAAAAACAAAAAAAAACATGCCCAGCCCTTATAAGACACCAAAAATACACACCAAAAATCAAACACCAGACAATAAGCACAATAGATATGAACAAAACAAAATACTGACCTATTTCAACAAACACATCTGCCGCTTTTTCCAGGCTTTACAAACAAATAATGCTAATTTATATACATTAGAACTAAACAACCATTTCATCTTGTCATCATCAGTGCTCCAGAACATATCAGGATTTCGGATAAATATGTCATCAAACAAACTGTCATTTAGAGTCATCCATAAGTGAAAAGGATCAATGCATCACTTGTTTCAAATGCATTCACTTCTTCCTACTCTTTTTCGACCATGCAAAATTCAGAAGTGCTTGAAGATAGATTCTGTTCATTTAAATGTTATTTTGTTTTTGTCTTCATTTGCTTATTTTTGTTTTATTTTGTTTCTTAGCATGTTCAAAATAAATAAATAAATAAATTTCCCTTATTTTTGTGTAAAGGTTTCCCTCCTAAATGTTCTAATAGAAAGAACACAAAGAGATTTTAGTTAATAAATAATAAGAAATGTAATATATTAAACAAAACTGACTTTTGTGTATCCTACTCCTCACTCACCTCCTTCATTTCTTCATTTCAGCCTGTGGTCTCTGTGGCTCACATCTGTTTCTTTTTCTGTGCCTTCCAGCCCATAATATTCATAACAAATACATAGCTAAACACTGGAACACAACGGATACACAGTGTCCACAACAGGAGATGCGTGATTCCAGAGGATACTTTCCATAAGAAAATATGCCTAAATAAGCTTTTTTTTAAACCATGGAATGGCTGTAAAAACCTCAGTTCCTTTTACTCATAGAGACGAAAGATCAATGTGGACTCACAGAACGACTTTTTAACACGCCGTTTGTGCATTTTGCCTAAAATGTTTCTGTGGAAGGAAATGTTTAGGGGCTTCTCAATTTGTCATATCAAAGCAGAGACACCGCTTGGAACAATACTCCCTCCTGTTCCCAATTTCCTTTCTCTGCGGCACAGTGTTGTACCTCATCAACTGTGTTTCATGTGGTTCCTCCCATCCTATTGTTGGCAAAATTCACTGTATCCCCCCACTGTATAGTAAGTCTAAGTCTGCTGCACAGACACAACAATCAAAGGAGAGTTGGAGACATATTGAAACCATTGAGCCAGACTCATGATGCAATGCTGCAGCAATTTACCCCCAGTCTCACATAGCTCAGAAACTACCACCTCAAAGAAAGTGCAGAGCAGGGATCTCTCCAGCATCAAGGTATGAAGGAAGGTTTTTGTGGTTTTAATCAGAGGTAATGGCTGGGAAAAGAAGGCATAAGGCTTTGATACAGTCGTTTCATACAGTGGTGTGTTGCCCCTGTAGAGCAGGGCATATAGAGGTCCTCTTGTGTCTTCTGCAAGGGCCAAGGCCCTTTGTGTAAAGGAGAGTATCACATTCCAACCCTGCAAGGGCCTGCAGCAGATGTCAGCACTTCACATTGTGGAATCCCTCTCTCTTTCGCACACACACGTACACACTCATTCACCCCTTGAGGTTTTGTCTGTAAAAGCTGGGTATTTTGTCTCGTTGTCCACGTTTGATTGCTGCTTCCACGGTGGTCTTGTGAAACGCGGAGTCTTTGATACAAAGAAATATAATAAACAGAGGAAATTAGAAACAAGGCAGACCTTTTGGGTCACAGCGAACATACAGAGACATGCCAGCCAGGAGGGCTGTGCGTCCACTGAGCAGACTGAGATGGAAATGTATACAATGGGGAATTCATAGTTGTCGGCTCCCAACTAAATCCCATTAGACTTGCTTGCCTTTTTGGGACACATACTGTCAAACAAACAAATGTCCTCTCCAAATCAGTCTGTATTACACAACGCATCTGTCACAGTGTCTGCGAGACACCCGTTTGTTCTAGGTGAGCTGATGTGAACACACAGTGGAATGGACATGTTTGTTAAATCCAAATGAAAGCCCATTATTGGACCTTGAGGGGAAAAAAGCCTTTAAGATGACTTCATTCACATTGTAAAACCTTGTGGAGCAGTGGTGGCTTTTGCTGTGTGGTCCTGAGGAAGTCTGCAAGTAAACCACTGAGGTTTCATTAAATGTGGGAAAGGTGCCAGCGGAGGTATTTAAAAAAAAATGACTCACACATATCTCAGAAATGAGGCCAAATTCTACTCTGCTACATTTATTCTAATGTATGATGAGCTTTAACCGTTCAAATCAGTCACACAGACTAACTGTAAGGGTCCCTGTTTAACTCCTCTTCAGGGGAATCTGTCTGAGTCTGACTGAGAAAGTTTGGCATCATGGTGATTAATTGCCCTGTGTTGCACTTGGCTTTGAAACCAGAGCCCCCTGGTGGTGCCCCTCATGGCTACAGTCGAGCCACTGCCCCTTGAGCACAAACATGTCATCTAATCACACAAACACTGGTTTTACTTCAGTTTGGAAAGCAAAAATGATGTTTTGGTTGTCGTATCTTTGCAGGGGAGCATTTGTAACATTTAAAACCTATATATATGGTAAATATTTCAATCATATTTCCAGTTTTCAGTTAAAATCATGTAGGTATATTCCTCTAAAGGAGGTGTAACAATACAAAAAGTTTAGTGAACTAGTAATTTTTCATCTTCTCTGTGGGTCTGTGATGTGTTAGAGCTAAACCAAACATTCATCATGGTGAGAAGTGACTGGTATTTAGGTGGAGCTGGAGACTAAACGACTTCACATTTGCTCACAAAATTAGATGTTAGTTTTTAATCGGTTACTGATCTGTAGCTAAACTTGTAAGATAACACTGGGTTACAAAAAAATGTTTTTTTGCAAGTTGTCTAGGTTTTTTCAACTGAATTAGGACCATTTTGCACCGCTAAATCCAAAAATGACATCTGTTTTTCTCAATCAGGTCAGGTTTTTTTGCTATTTTGATTTTGAAAATTTTGATCTTCTCACAAACTATAATAATTAATACCAAAATAAGATTGGTAAGCACACTTTATGAAACTTGTGACTTGATTCCTGTTAGGTACAATGGTGTATTCACCGCAGATGTAGCAGAATACGTCAGGCTTATTTTTGCAAGATCTTCTAGTCGAAGCCATTTCATTCACCTGTAATATTAAAAAAAACAATCGTAAATTGGCAAAAGTAAAATCTTCAGAACTCGTTTATTGCAAGAAATATAAAAGAATTTTGTATCATATGATGTGAAAATGCTCATAAATGTAAGCAAAAATATTAAAAAGCCAATATGTAGCATAGTTCAGAAAGTTGACCTGATTGAACAACATTAATGTGATTTTTGGATTCAGCACACCAAAATGATCCTAAATCAGCTCAAAAAACTTAAACAATAAATTTGTTGTTGACCAGTGTAATGAATTGTTCCTGGTAGGTTGATAAAACATATTTAGATGACACTGAATTAACAACTTTACGTGGATTTTCTTCATATTTTGACTAAAGAAAAGAATTATAGAAATGTTTCACATCAAATTTTGGAGAGGCCGTCCACACTCCTTGAGGATTTCCCCGTGTAAGCCTGAGCACAGACAGATCCAAAACACTCTCCTGCTGAACAGCTCTCTGGCTCCATGCCTCCATCATAATCTCAGTTAGTATTTCACATACTAAACATCTGCTTATGGGGAACACTCACTTTCCATAACGGCAATCTGCTTATTTAATGATGGAGGGGTCAGCTCTCCCACACCGCCATCCTTCATCAATACTGTATTGTGCTGCAGCTCAGCGCAGCTCTGTGATGGATTACATGAGGGGGAACATCTGCAGGAGTGCAGCTCTGTGCATGGTATAACAAGACCTGAATGCATATCAAAGTGAGTATAAGATTCTGCATTATACAGTAAAATGCCTCATGTTAAAATGTATAGTGTTTGGCCGGATAAAATGTGATGACAAATCATACATAATTATTACAAAACAAGAGTAAAACCAGATGTCTGTGTATCTATAACATGGGAGTATTTTATGGAGTGAGGAAGCTTTCAAAATATTCATGTGCATAAGACAGATATGTGTGCATATTAGCCTATAGATGTGCAAAAAGAAATATAATTGTGCAAAGTATAAACATTTGTTTGTTTATAAGATAAGATAACATATTTTAGTGTCATTAGACAGAATGTACAATGTAATTTAGGTGCACTATCAGGATACAGACTCATAAATAGTAATAGTAATAAATAGTGATAATAACTATAAAAATATATAATAAAAACAAAATATGCATCACTCACATTTATTTGGAAAATAACATGAAAACCAAACCACAAAAAGATTGATATAAAAAGAAAGGAAAACATTCGAAAAGGAGCGGGATGAAGTTGAATTTATAATCTCCCGCCCCCTTACCCCATCCTTCTACCTCCCATAAATTCCTGTCAGATCCCGTAAGTAACTCAAAAATCCTACACATATCAGACTAAATTCTGACAAAGCACAAAACACAAAAAGGATATTCATATCAAGGATAGACTCTGTCCATTTCGCAACAGCATTTCACATCAAAATAAACTCTGTCTTTCATAACAGTAATAATATACATATTAAAAACAAAAATAAACTGTCAATTTCATAAGAATAATACACATATTAAAAAAGAAACATAAACTCTGTCCCTTTCGTAGCAGTAATAATACACATATCAAAAACAAAAATAAACTCTGTCCCTTTCGTAGCAGTAATAATACACATCAAAAACAAAAATAAACTCTGTCCCTTACGTAGCAGTAATAATTCACATATCAAAAACAAAAATGAACTCTGTCAATTTCATAAGAATAATACACATATTAAAAAAGAAAAATAAACTCTGTCCCTTTTGTAGCAGTAATAATACACATCCAAAACAAAAATAAACTTTGTCCCTTTCGTAGCAGTAATAATACACATCAAAAACAAAAATAAACTCTGTCCCTTTCGTAGCAGTAGTAATACACATCAAAAACAAAAACAAACTTTGTCCCTTTCGTAGCAGTAATAATACACATCCAAAACAAAAATAAACTCTGTCCCTTTCGTAGCAGTAATAATACACATATCAAAAACAAAAATAAACTGTGTCCCTTTCGTAGCAGTAATAATACACATATCAAAAACAAAAATAAACTGTGTCCCTTTCGTAGCAGTAATAATACACATGTCAAAAACAAAAATAAACTCTGTCCCTTTTGTAGCAGTAATAATACACATATCAAAAACAAAAATAAACTCTGTCCCTTTCATAGCAGTAATAATACACATCAAAAACAAAAATAAACTCTGTCCCTTTCGTAGCAGTAATAATACACATATCAAAAACAAAAATAAACTCTGTCAATTTCATAAGAATAATACACATATTAGAAACAAAAATAAACTCTGTCCCTTTCGTAGCAGTAATAATACACATATCAAAAACAAAAATAAACTCTGTCCCTTTCATAGCAGTAATAATACACATATCAAAAACAAAAACAAACTCTATCCCTTTTGTAGCAGTAATAATACACATATCAAAACCAAAAATAAACTCTGTCCCTTTCATAGCAGTAATAATACACATATCAAAACCAAAAATAAACTCTGTCCCTTTCGTAGCAGTAATAATACACATATCAAAACCAAAAATAAACTCTGTCCCTTTCATAGCAGTAATAATACACATATCAAAAACAAAAATAAACTCTGTCCCTTTCGTAGCAGTAATAATACACATATCAAAAACAAAAATAAACTCTGTCCCTTTCGTAGCAGTAATAATACACATATCAAAAACAAACTCTGTCCCTTTTGTAGCAGTAATAATACACATATCAAAAACAAAAATAAACTCTGTCAATTTCATAACAATGATACACAAATTAGAAAAAACTTGTAAACTCTTGAATGAGTTCAGTCATACATAAAATGTATTGCGTATATTTTATGTCAGAACAGGAATGAAAAAGTTTTGACATCAAGAATTACAAACACGAAATGCAACTTCACGATTGCGCTTTCTCCATCACGAATATGAATTCACCAACGTGACTCTACTATCAAAAATATGTCACCACTTCACAGGCATTATTTATCAAGCAGGTGATACATTGATTCCACAGACTGCGCATGAGTTCAGGTTCCCTTTCTGCGGCAAGATCAGGTAGGATCACAGTGCAAGATGGCCGACAAAGTCAGAAAACAAAATCAGGTAAAATCAAACCACTTGTACACTGTTCTGACGATGGAGAAGGAACCTGAACTCATGCACAGTCTGTGGAATCGATGTGTCCTCTGCTCAGTAAATAATGCCTGTGAACTGGTGACGCATTTTTGACAGAACAGTCACATTGGTGAATTCATATTCGTGATGGAGAAAACGCAATCGTAAAGTTGTATTTCGTGTTCGTAATTCTTGTTGCCAAACTTAATCATTCCTACTCTGACAGATAAAATACAGTCGCGGAAAAAATTATTAGACCATCTAAAGTCATCAAAAACAATGGTTATGCAATCAAGAACTAACTCCTGGGTGTGTCATGTGACTAAAACAGACAGAAAAGAAAACATGGAATGCCTAAAAGCTTTGTTTTTGTCAGTACAATGGCACAGATATTCATGTAAGAACTGAAGTGATTTTAGTTATTATTAAGAAAACCATGGAAAGAGTCCAGATATTAGCTCTAAAATTAAACTCTAATGAGCTATTTTTGTTGTTATCATTATATTTGTCCAAACAAATGTACCTTTAGTTGTACCAGGCATTAAAATGAACAAGAAATTGAAGAAAACAAGGGTGGTCTAATAATTTTTTCCATGACTGTAATTTTCATCTGTTGTATAGAGATAGCTTTTATATGTATTTAAGTAGTTTTTATAGTACTTTAGTAATATATGTATATTTAATATTTTATCTTGCTTACATTTTTCAGTATTTTGTATGAAATTGTAAACAGTTCTTTTTTGCACTAATTATTTTTGCTGCTAAACAGAACAGAACTGCTAAACAAATTTTCATTATTTCTGTGACAGTTAGTTAGTTAGTTAGTTAGTTAGTGTAGTTTTATTTCGAGCACATAGAATAATCAGATAACAAAAAACCTTACAACATGGTCAAACAAAATTTTTCTGCGCTTGAAAAGGAGTGGGAAGAAGTATAACTTACAGACCCCCACCCCTTTTTACAAACAAATAAATAAATTAAATCCGCTTCCTTGGCTTTGTTAAGACGCTTTTATTTGTAAAGCACTTTAAAACAATCAAAGTGATGTGCAGAAGAATAAATAAAAACCAAAATAAAAGAGTAAAATACAAGAATAGATTAAAAGAGTGAGAACAACTGCACAAAAAACAAAAAAACAATGCTGTACGGAAGAATGAATACTACTATGCATGCATTTCTCTCTTATGCACATGGATATTTTGACATCAGTCTTACCCCACACTATTTCCTTTATCATGACTTTACCTTCAACAATGTATTCAGAGAACATTTAATTCACTTTGCAGTATCAGGAATGGCTGCTTGCCCATAAATTGTTCACCAAATCCCATTTCAGCCCTTTATTTTTATCTCCATCCTTCGTAACATACATAAAAAAATCTCCTTTACTTTAGCAGCTCCAGTGTTACAATATGTGTTTTCCCGCTACAAGCAATTTATCTTGTCAACGATTCATAGTTTTGTTCATAAAATTTCACTCAATTTAGAGGTAGACGCAAAACAAACATGTTGCAAAGCACGACAAAGTGATGTTTCAGAAGCAAGTCGAGCGTTTATTTTGATTTGACTAAGACCATGACACTATATATTACAGTTTTGTGCTAAAGTAGTAGCAGAAATGCGGTCTGAATGCCAGGTATAATACCACAATAGATTGACTCGATTCAACCTGACATGTTTTTGGCATTGCACATGGTTGTCCATCACAGGCATGAGTCAAAGCCAGCCAGTGAACATTTTCTAAGACAACACAAAAGAATCTTTGTTCTGGATCGCTCGGGTTCTTTACTGTAACACCAGAACCATGTACTGTGACATAAATCATTAATCTCCATGCATGTGGTGCCGTTTAATTTGTGTATGCAAATGGAACGTCCTGTCAGTCAAAATTAATCTACCGGGGTAAGTATGAAAAGGCCGCCCAAGTTGTTTGACATAGAAAGATGAATGAGATATGGATGAAAATTATGAGAAAAAATAACCGCAGTTTTGTCCTGCTGTGGATTTTATTTCCCCTCTGAAAGAACAAAAGATCAAGACTCATATTGCGGTAGGAGTATTTTTTTTAAAAATGTCTGCTTATAAACTAAATTAAAAAATGAATGGATTAAAAGTAATTTTATAGTGTTTTATGGAGAAAAATTATAGCCACAACCTAAGCCAGACTCAGGTTTTGGTTTATAGAAATGAATGCAGCATTTAGACCTTTAAAACGTTCAGTCTGTGATTCATTTGTTTTACCATCCGCAGTATTGGAACCTGCATTATTTGCCTCATTAGTGTTTTATATTAGAGGTTTGGCCGGGCTAGTGGTTTACAAATGGGGGTCGGGGCTCCCACACGGGGTCAATGAACAGACAATGAACTGAATATGATGGAAACAACGCTCATGCTTTGATATTTTACCTAATTTTTACTTATTTCTTCTGTGAATTAGCTTTAAATGTTCTAATCCTGAATACACAGACATAATTTAATGTGTTCTTTGTAGACCTATAGGATCGCTTTTTCATTTAGACCAAGGGTGTCAAACATACGGTCTACAGGCCAAAACTGGTCTGTCAAAGGTTCCAATTCAGCCCATGGGATGGGTTTGCAAAATGTGAAATATACACTGAAGATGCTAATGGTCGAAGGTGTCATAGTCATTTTAGTTCAGGGGCCACATACAAACAAACATACAGACAAAATTTGATCTCAAGTAGGTCAGACCAGTAAAACAATAGCATAATAACCTATGATAAGTCCAAACTGTACTGTTACTAAATGTTTTGTGCCTTTGTAGATCCACTGTAATCGATAATCTACATGTACAGTCGCGGAAAAATTTTTTAAACAACCCTTTTTTTTCTCCAATTTTTTGTTCATTTTAATGCCTGGTACAACTAAACGTACATTTGTTTGGACAAATGTAATGATAACAACAAAAATAGCTCATAAGAGTTTATTTCAGAGCTGATATCTAGCCATTTTCCATAGTTTTCTTGATAATAACCAAAATCACTTCAGTTCTTGTATCAATAGCTATGACATTGTACTGACAAAAACAGTGTTTTTAGTCACATGATACACACAGGAGTTAGTACTTGATTGCATAACTATCATTTCAGATAACTTTTGATGGTCTAATAATTTTTTCCGCGACTGTATAAATGATAAGTTGAGGCATAATATTGTTAAAATTACACTTGCAGTTGTGGAAAAAAATACACAACTTGAAATATATCATGAAATATTTGCAGACATTTTTTTTTCGTGTTTTCAAAAGGTGTACTGTATATATTAAAAAAATAATTGAGGGAAGTTGTACATTATTATAAGTTATAGCCAATTTTAATGAATGAAAGAATGAATGAATGAATGGTTTATTTTTGGTTTGTACAGTAATCCCCACACACAGTATAACAACCACAATAAACACAGAAACCAAAAAAAAAAAAAAAGGAGTAGGCTAGAAGCTTATTTTTCTGTCCTTTTCACCTGACACACCACTTACACTAATTTAAATGTATTGTATTTCTGGGTTTACATTTACCACATATGTAGTGGATTATGATGTAGAACGATGTACATGATGGTTATTATATGATTAATATAGACATATATACATGTTGTATTAATGTAGATTGATATAGTTTGTGTGAGGTATTGTAATAAAGGGGTGGGATTAAATAGTGTTTATTTTACTAAACTAACACTAAAATTGTATGAAGTATTTCTTTTGTACAGCTAAAAGAAAATAGCTATGCAAAAATAATATATACATATATAATATGTAAAAGATTTATGATATAATAATATGTTTAATAAAATGTAAATAGTATAAATTTCTGTCTTTTGTTTTAACCCTTTCATGCATAGTGGTCACTACAGTGGACAGTTATTCTACAGCTATTCTCTTATATATTCATGGGTTTTGTTGTTTTAGTTCCATATCAGCCAACACAGTGGATGCTTATGCATCATCCCATACACTGCAATTCATATCATTCCTGTAACTTTGCTGTTCTCGATTAACCTGATCTGCAGTAACATGTTTGAGTAAATCAATTGCTAATTGTTATCAGACTGTAATTTACAGGGTCTTTTTTTTCCGTTTTTTTTTTTACTTTTTTTTTTTCTTTTTGCATTTTATCTCCATGAAGTGAGTAATAACTAATATTAGAGTATGTTAAAATGTGAGAAAACATCCGATTAGCAGCATTAAAAATGTTTTTATTTCATAGTTTTCACACTTTATATCAGTAAATACATGTTTCTGTGCTTCAACTGGGTGGACATTTTTGCAACTGGGAAAAATAAGTTTATAAAACCGGGGCGGCTGTGGCTCAGGTGGTAGAGCGGGTCGACCAATAACCGAAGGGTTGGCAGTTCAAATCCCACTCTGTCCTAGTCAGTCCGTTGTGTCCTTGGGCAAGACTCTTCACCCTCCCTGCCTCCAGTGCCACTCACACTGGTGTAAGAATGTTTGGTGGAGGTCGGAGGGGCCGTAGGCGCAAATTGGCAGCCACACTTCTGTCAGTCTGCTCCAGGGCAACTGTGGATACATATGTAGTTTACCACCACCAGAGTGTGAATGTGAGAGCGAATAAATAATGGGTCAATAATGTAAAGTGCTTTGGGTGTCAGAAAAGCGCTAGATAAATCCAATCCATTAAAAAAATGTCAATCACATTGTTTTCATTCATTCATTCATTCATTATGTGGACCTGCTTTATCCTCACTAGGATCATGGGGGTCGCTTGGAGCCTATCCCAGCTACATAGGGGCGAAGGCGGGGTACACCCTGGACAAGTCGCCAGTTCATCGCAGGGCTGAACATATAGAGACAAACAATCACTCTCACATTCACACCTATGGGCAATTTAGATTAACCAATTAGTGCATGTGTTTGGATGGTGGGAGGAACATTGTTTTTTTTTTTTGGTTTTTTTCCCATGCCTGAAGAGGAATAAAAATATTCATTAAGGTTCTCATAATTCATGCATGAAAAGGTTAATTTGGTTGTCTTATGTTGTGAATTTGCTTTGGGCGTTTACTTTTGTTGGTGTTTGTATTGTGCTTTCAAAATAAAACCATTCATCCATCCATCCATCCATCCATTCATTCATTCATTCATTCATTCATCAGACCAACCTGGTCTGACCCACTTGAGCTCAGATTGGGCTGTATGTGTCCCCTGAATTAAAATAAATTTGAAACCTCTGATTCAGGCAATAAAAAAACAACCGATTTATCTGATTATACATAAATTCCCATCAAATCAAACCTTTGTATCACATAATTCAGATCAATATAATCTTGGGAGTATATCCTTATGAGTATATCCTAGTGGGTCAATAATGTAAAGCGCTTTGGGTGTCTAGAAAAGCACTATATAATCCAATTCATTAAAAAAATGTCAATCACATTTATTTTTTCCCATGCCTGAAGAGGAATAAAAATATTCATTAAGGTTCTCATAATTCCTGCATGAACGGGTTAATTCGGTTGTCTTATGTTGTGAATTTGCTTTGGGCATTTACTTTTGTTAGTGTTTGTATTGTGTTTTCAAAATAAAACCATTCATCCATCCATCCATCCATCCATTCATTCATTCATTCATTCATTCATTCATTATTTTACTGGTCTGACCCACTTGAGCTCAGATTGGGCTGTATGTGTCCCCTGAACTAAAATGAATTTGAAACCTCTGATTCAGGCAATAAAAAAAAAAAAGATTTATCTGATTATACATAAATTCTTATCAAATCAAACCTTAGTATCACATAATTCAGATCAATATAATCTTGGGAGTACATATATATATATCTATATATCTATCCTTATCGAATTGCCTCCGTCATGTGCAGCCTGTCTGTGCTTTATGGTCTCCAGCCCACATTGTTCAAGTCCATCCACCACTAAACGCCACACAGACACTGCCATAAATAGTGATGCGTTTGCTTCCATCACGTGAATGGGAGCATTTTCCTGCCGTCACGTCACATCTGGGCGTTTAGCCGTTCCGTGCCGTTCCGTGCGGTAGGAGGGAGGGAGGGAGGCGGGGAGCGGCTGTCCGTGGTGCTGATGGGACTGATGCTCTCCATCCGTGCAGCCACTACTGCGCATGTTGCATGACAGGTACACGCAAGCCTCCATCTTGGGCATCCCGAGCTGAGGCGAAAGGGCAGCCGCCATATATACATATTCATCTCAAAATAACAACAAACCAAGCTTGGGGAGTAATAAAAAAAAATTGGCAAATTGCCGAGATGTAACTTTTCATTTTTTATTTATTTTTTTTTTATTTTTTTGCGTCCTTATAACCCATTCAACAAATTGCATCTGAGGGGAGCGCACGGAGAACAGAATGGAAAAGAAAGACAGCGACTGGTCTGGAAGCCTCTGTTAACGACTACCTGCACACTCAGCTTTATTACAGGGTCTAGTTTTGGAATTTGACAGGTGGCAAAGCCCAAAGGTAAGTGGCATGTTTTTGCATTTGGACTTCTTAGGATTATTATGCGCGCTCGTGTGAAAATCGCGTGCGCTCCTATGTAGGCTGTTGGCATCCTCTCCTTCCTGCATCTCCCCCTCCTCCGCGTCATGGTGGTCGCCGTTTGCACTGTTGTTCTCAGCCTCTTCTCCTCTCCTAAGTGTCAGCTTCTGTTACTTTACTTTGCTCTTCTTACTACAGACCCGATGCGACGTGCAGCCACAGGTTGTGAGTGCCCTGGTTGTGCGCATACTGATTGTTTTGGATTGACTATATATGTACATATATCAATGTTTTCATCATCATAAACCAGGCCTTTTCATTGTGCTTTTAGCCATTTTGCACATACACTACACATCACACCAGCTTATAAGTCATGTAATATTATTTAGAATCCAAATCACTGACAATTGGGTATTTTGGAAAATAAAAATCAGTCCATCTGGGCACAACAGGTATAATAATGTAGCTTTAGAATAATTCACCTAAATCTCTCATTATGGGCAGTATGTTGTTGTTGTTGTTGTTGTTGTGTGGTACATGGATGCTCTGGAATGTAGTTTCACATGCAGGGCAGGTTTGTTTATTGACCTTGGACCCCAGGGGCAGATCACGTGATCCTTCTTGAATCCCTGTCAGCTACTGTGTATGACAAATCCTCTGCAGTTTTTAACATTGCCAGCAGTAAAACACATTCAGAGCAGTGGCACAGGGTTGACTCAGGCACCACCAAGGTCAATTTATGGTCTTAGTCACACACGACGCTTCACTTTTCTCCTTCAGAATTGGTTCAACACACTGCAAAAATCCAAATCTTACCAAGTGTGTTTTTGTCATTTCTAGTTGAGATATCTCATCACACTTAAAATAAGGTGTAATCACTTAAAGAGTAACTTCAGTGAGATAATAAGAACTTATTTTTAGACTATAGATCTTGAAAATTTTATTTCAAGAAATCTTACCAAGATGATTTTCACTTGTTCCATTGGCAGATTTATTTATTTTTTTTGCTTGAATTAAGCAAAAAAAAAAAAAAAAAATCTGCCAATGGAACAAGTGAAAATTATCTTTAGGTAATTATGTCTTATTTTAAGTGTGATGAAATATTTTGACTAGAAATGAGAAAAATACACTTGGAAGGATTTTGATTTTTTCCAGCGCAGGGATGTGACCTGCAAGTTATCGATTAAAATGATCATATTTTAACTATTGCACTGCAAAAATCAAAATCTAACCAAGTGTATTTTTCTCATTTCTAGTCAAAATATTGCATCACATTTAAAATAAGACACCATCACCAAAAGAGTATATTTTCACTGAGATATAAGAACTTATTTTTAGAATATATATCTTGAAAATCTTATTTCAAGAAATCTTACCAAGATAATTTTCACTTGTTCCATTGGCAGATTTTTTATTTCTTTTTTGCTAGAATTAAACAAAAAATCTTTAATTAAGCAACAAAAAAAAGTCAGCCAATGGAACAAGTGAAACTCATCTTTAGGTGATTATGTCTTATTTTAAGTGTGATGAAATATTTTGACTAGAAATGAGAAAAATACACTTGGAAGGATTTTGATTTTTTCCAGCGCAGGGATGTGACCTGCAAGTTATCGATTAAAATGATCATATTTTAACTATTGCACTGCAAAAATCAAAATCTGACCAAGTGTATTTTTTTCATTTCTAGTCGAAATATCTCATCACACTTAAAATAAGACAATCACCGAAAGAGTAACTTTTCAGTGAAATATAAGAACTTATTTTTAGACAATAGATCTTGAAAATTTTACTTTGATAAATCTTACCAAGATCATTTTCACTTGTTCTATGGGCAGATTTTTTTTTAATTAAGCAAAAAAAAATCCTGAATTAAGCCAAAAAATCTTGAATTAAAGATGGGGTAGGAGATGTTTTCCTGGAGCATTTTGTATGATATTGCTTAAAATCGCCTTCACACCCCAATTGCAACTAATTACTTAAATGCTCTAACACAAAAATAAAAAATCTTTAGTCACCTGTGGAATGGACAAGACTGAAAAAACATCATCCAATCATTTTAACTGGCCCATCGAAATGATTGAACAGTGATATGTCTATCAAACTCAATAGCCATTTGTCCCTCCCCCCTCTGCGAGTACAATCCGGTACTCTGGAGGTGTGGCTTTGGGGGGAAGTGGACTTTTGAATTGTGTATTTTCAAAATGCTCAAACTGCTTTTCCAGGATCTTCGACCTTACCGATAAGCAAAAAAATCTGACAATAGAGCAAGTGAAAATGATCTTGGTAAGATTTCTTGAAATAACATTTTCAAGATCTATTGTCTAAAAATAAGTTCTTATATCTCACTGAAAAGTTACTCTTGAGGTGATTGTGTCTTATTTTAAGTGTGATGAGATATTTTGACTAGAAATGAGAAAAATACACTTGGTAAGATTTAGATTTTTGCAGTGTGCTTCAACTCAGCGCTCACTTTCTTCAGGCAGTTTGTTAAAATTCTTGTGGGTTGCCTTCAGCATACATTTAATTACCCAGACATCAGGAAATAACTCTATAGGCGTCTAAATAAAGGGGAAAAGTATGTTGAATCATGCATCGTATATATGAGAAGAATTGTGCAGTTTTAACAAACCTAAATCTAAATTATAGACGTCGCGTTATGGCAATTATAAATAAAGACGAGTAAAGCTGGAGAGAAGTGTGTTTATATTATACGAGTCACCTCATTAGGACTAGAAAAGGCTATTAAAATAAAAACTAAAGCTATATTTTACAGTGCATGTGGCAGTTTAAAGTAGATGTACATCAGCTTTATTCCGTCATGCTTACTAGTTACTGCTTCCTCCTCAGGTTTATCGCTGACATTAGTTTTTAGATGTGGCCATTATCAGACTCCGCTCTGAACTAATCCCATGTGCAAAAGAACAATAACAAAAGATATTATACACAGTACAGTCATATGGAGGTGAATATAGAGAGCACTGAAGTCACTTTTTCACCTGTAAGTTGATGTGCAGGCAGAAAATGTGTGAGCAGATGATAATGAGGTAAAGGAAAAAGAGTCAAATATGATTAACACTGTCATTATTGGCTCCATTGTAGCTCTCGCCCATGTTTGTACTCACTCGCTGAAATATAACTTGTGCATTAAATTTTGTCTAATGGAAAAACTTCAATTTCGCCATTATTCTCAAATTCGCGTAATGAATTTGGTATATCAGGCAAAACTGCAATGGAAAGACCTTTTTGTGCAACTAGAGTCATGTGAATTAAAAAAACAGATGTTGATGGATGTTGCAACAAGACAAGAAGAGTTTTAAAAGAAACATGGTGCGGTATGAGTGGACACACCAGGAAACCGAATAATTTTTAAATTTAGTACAGGATAGAGTACTATAGAGTATAGAGTGCTATATATCTGCAAAATAAATTCTCTCAGCCTAACTTCAAACACAGTCAGATTTTTAAAATACCATACCGTAAATCGCATTTGTGATTTAAAGGAAAAACCAACATTACGCACTTCAGTTTTTTAGACATTTTGTAAATATTGGTCAAGTTTTGCGAATATGTCCAATGGAAAAGCGACTACTGATTGACTTGAAATATGTCTACTGTTGATGTAAAAAGGTTCATGAGCAAGAAAATCAGACCTGCATATTGTGTATAAGATAAGATAAGATAAGACTTTATTGATCCCACCATGAGGAAATTTCACAGTTGACAGCAGCAACATACAATATACCAGTGCAAAAAATAGGTAGAAAAAAAAACCCACAAGTGAGAGTGAAATATAAAGTAAAATTAGAAATTTGGCATTTATATAAATAAATATTTGTATAAATAGAGAATTTAGAATTAAACATTCTTAAAATTTTAATGGTATTTGCATATTTATATTATTTACATTGTAGTTGCACATGTACATGGTGTGATGTGGGGGTGGGGGTGGGGGTGGGGGTGGGGTTACTGTGAACTGTTGTATAGTCTGATGGCTGTGGGGAGGATTGACCTGTGCAAGCGCTCCTTCTTGCACAGGGGGTGTAAAAGTCTGGTGGCAAAGAAGCTGCTCAGGGCCTCTACAGTGTGGTGCAGGGGGTTTATGGGATTATCTATAACACTGGTCAACAACAAATTTATTGTTTAAGTTTTTTGAGCTGATTTAGGATCGTTTTGGTGTGCTGAATCCAAAAATCACATTAATGTTGTTCAATCAGGTTAACTTTCTGAACTATGCTACATATTGGCTTTTTAACATTTTTGCTTACATTTATGGGCATTTTCACATCATATGATAGAAAATTCTTTCATATTTCTTGCAATAAACGAGTTCTGAAGATTTTACTTTTGCCAATTTATGATTAATGGTGTTTTTAATATTACAGGTGAATGAAATGGCTTCGACTAGAAGATCTTGCAAAAATAAGCCTGACATATGCTGCTACATCTGTGGTGAATACACCATTGTACCTAACAGATACAATGGTGAAATGATTTTTTTTTCTCTTAAAACCTATTTTGGGTGAGAACTATATAAAAAATCAACTGATAAAGTCACAAAAATGTAATCAATTTTGTGAGAAGATCAAATTTTTCAAAATCAAATTAGCAAAAAAACCTGACCTGATTGAGAAAAACAGATGTCATTTTTGGATTTAGCGGTGCAAAATGGTCCTAATTCAGTTGAAAAAACCTAGACAACTTGCAAAAAACATTTTTTTGTAACCCAGTGTAATGAAAAGGAATAGATATGGAAGTGGTCTTGAAAAAATGGCAAGTGAATGTGATTTGTTGATGATGATGAAATTCTTAATTCAGTCATCACATAATACAACCAGTGTCAACACTACAAACATTACCAACAGGTTAGTGACTGAAAAGCCACAGCTAGAAGCAGAATTGCGTCTGTTAATGCCTGTCCTACAGAACAAATTCAGTTACCCAGCATTCAATATAGGAAAAAGAAAAAACAACAATGCATACAATCAAACAAACAAACAAGCAAAAACATAAAAAAGGGAAACTAAACCAGAAAAATAGAAAACAAAACCAACCAAATTAATGGCAATTTAATGTAGAGTCAAAAATAAATTATTTACTTATTACTTATTAGATCTTAACAATTGTATCCTTCAAAAATTGGCCTACGTACCTTTTTTTTTTAAAATCTCAAAAATGAGCTACACATTCTTAAATCTATGATGGCCTCATTCCATGGTTTAATCCAACAACAGATAGACATATTCTTTTAGTTTCTTTTCCAGCTTTTTGTACAACAAATTTACAAACATCTTGCAAATCATATTTAGACTAGAATGTGTTGAGAAGAACCTTTGTACACAGACAGGGAGTAACTTTAATTTTGCTTTATACATTATTTGCATTATTTCATAGTAAACCAAATCATAAAATTTCATAAAATGGGATTTCATAAACAATTGATCAGTATTTTCGTAGTAACCGGCCTTATTAAAAACACTGGGTTACAAAAAAATGTTTTTTGCAAGTTGTCTCGGTTTTTTCAACTGAATTAGGACCATTTTGCACTGCTAAATCCAAAAATGACATCTGTTTTTCTCAATCAGGCCAGGGTTTTTTTGCTAATTTGATTTTGAAAAATTTGATCTTCTCACAAAATATAATAATTAATACCAAAATAAGATTGGTAAGCACACTTTATGAAACTTGTGACTTGATTCCTGTTAGGTACAATGGTGTATTCACCGCAGATGTAGCAGAATATGTCAGGCTTATTTTTGCAAGATCTTCTAGTCGAAGCCATTTCATTCACCTGTAATATTAAAAAAAACATTAATCATAAATTGGCAAAAGTAAAATCTTCAGAACTCGTTTATTGCAAGAAATATAAAAGAATTTTGTATTATATGATGTGAAAATGCCCATAAATGTAAGCAAAAATGTTAAAAAGCCAATATGTAGCATAGTTCAGAAAGTTGACCTGATTGAGCAAAATTAATGTGATTTTTGGATTCAGCACACCAAAATGATCCTAAATCAGCTCAAAAAACTTAAACAATAAATTTGTTGTTGACCAGTGTAATAGTATGGCTTGTTTTTGTAGGAGGACTATAGTATTTACAGTTGTTTTATACGTCGTTGTTTACGTTGTTTTATAGTTTTTATATTTGTTCTTTTCACTGTTGGGAAAACAACAAGTATGAGTCACGTATGAGCAAAGAAACATCAGATTTAGGCCACTTGTGCCTGCAGTCTGAACAAAGATTTTACAGTATTAGTCACGGAACTGGGCTATATGGTCAAAGATGAGAGTTGTCAAGGGAAATTTCGACCTAAAAAATGTAGGTCAGATAAGAATTTTTTTTCACCAAATGGCAGTGGATGTGGAGCCAGACATTCCTCGCTGCTCCATCTGTTCCCATCTGTCACAAATGTGTCAGTGTAAGTTTATGTGTCAGCCAGCGTACGGCCTTTCTGTCCTCTATGGCGGTACTCAAACTTTCCATTTTGTCGGAATTTTTTTTTTTTTTAACTCGATCGATGAAACACTGTTGACATAGTTGGGGTGAGACAAGGTGTTAGCATGGAGGGAAAAAAAAAAAAGGCTGAAATGAACCCTAGAAACGATTTCCACTGTAGGGGATGATGATCAATGTGAGGCGAGGAGCACACGGAGAGAGTTACTGGGCCAGGGCATTGAGGAACTGAGAGAGAGTGTCTCTGTCTAGACAATAAACTGCTTCATTTAATATACAGCCTTGCTGCCAGGGAGGAGGGGGGTGAGGAGGAGGGAGAGAGAGTGAGGGGGGGGGCAGCGAGACAGTAGTTGGCTTTGCTGTTGGTCTCAGTGTCCCTATACAATGAAAGGGCACTGATTTTTTTAGATGGGGAATGAATCACACAGGTAATATGGCTGCTAGTTGATTAATGGCCCCTATCAAGGAATGCAAAAACACCCCGCCTGTGCATAGAAGTGTACATTTGTATACTCGCATTACCATTACACCCAGCTTTTGACTTTCCAACAAAAAAGATCTATTATAAAGCACGCAATGCCGTATTATCGCCCGCATTGTGTATTTGTTGTGCAGGACAGGATCGAATTCAACTAAACGGAACAGAATTATCATAGATCAACCGAATGATATGATCCATTGTGGAATGCAGTAAATTGTCGCAATGATAAAGAGAAACCCATGCTGGGTGCGGAAAGCGGCCTCCGTGATCTTTTTATTAGCAAAGTCGGGACTGAAGTGGAAGGTTTTATTTCACACGTCTATTAGAGGTCTATTAGAGGTCACATTCACCTGGCGAGTCCTCAATGACCGTCGTTATTCGGGTGCATTATTCGGCTGATTGGATTTATGCGTGAACTTTCTCGATGTGATTAACCCATAATGACTCAGTGCTACTTTTGTGGCAATTCCCGAATGAAATTTTGTCTATATTTAACCTTTTTTATGTGATTTATCGCTATATTATCCTTTTTATTTTGTGTTTTTCCAGTGAACATCATGTATTTTCCTATATTTAATTCACTGATCATGTACAGTTGCAGAAAAAGTTATTATATATTATAAAAACTCATCAGAAACAATGGTTATGCAAACAAGTACTAACTCCTGTGTGTATCATGTGATTAAAACAGACAGAAAAGAAAACATGGAATGTCTAAAAGCACTGTTTTTGTCAGTACAATGCCATAGATATTGATGTAAGAACCGAAGTGATTTTGGTTATTATCAAGAAAACCATGGAAAATGGATAGATATCAGCTCTGAAATTAAATTCTTATGAGCTATTTTTGTTGTTATTATTATATTTGTCCAAACAAATGTACCTTTAGTTGTACCAGGCATTAAAATGAACAAGAAATTGAAGAAAACAAGGGTGGTCTAATTATTTTTTCCGCGACTGTAGATGTTTATAAAAGCTCAGATTAAAGCTGAGTGTTGTAATATCAGAAACAGAAAACTGAAGGAAAGATATAAATAACTGAACATAAACCCGGTGTCCCCATCCACAGTCAATGATCCAACTCCATGGGTTTTACCGTGAATCAATGTTGTAGAGGATGACGGTGTTACCACGGTAACTACGGAGCCTCTGAACGTCCAAATGGGTGATATCTGATGACCATGAAAAGATGACAAACTGCATTTTACACCAATTATTTACATGTATAGATAGGATTAGTGGATCAACAGGTATTAAACATGTACACCAGTAGATAGTTTTGGTCGACAGTAGATGTTTGGGTCTTTATGGGTTAAGCCTTGTAACGTTGATGAATTTCCATTGGAGACTTTAACGTTATCTGTCATATTGACTGAGAGGAAAAGTCCAAGTATGTTGAATCCAAAACTTTTTTTTTTTACTCTTTATCGTCACATATGCAAATAAATGCTGCAATTTGTTGATTGTGACCAGACACCACTTATTAACCCATAAAGACCCAAACAACCACTGGCGACCATAATCATTTACCAATATACAATTCTAAATAAATTATGATCCATTAATCCTATCAGTCAGTGTAAATAATTAGTGCAAAATACAGTTCGTCATCTTTTCATGGTCATCAGATGTGACCCATTTGGATGTTAAGAGGCGCTGTAGTTACCGTAGAAACACCAACATCTTCTACAACATTGATTCACCAGTTAAACCCACAGAGTTGGATCAATGACACTTGTTTTATGTTCAGTTAATGATATATTTGCTGAAAAAGTTACTTTTTAAAAAAAATTTCTCTGTTTCTGATATTATGACAATTAATTTTTATCTGAGCTTTTATCAACCTCTACATGATCAGTGAATTAAATATGGGAAAATACCTGATTTTTATTGAAGAAATGCAAAATACAGAAGATAATATTATAATAAATGGTATAAAAAGTCAGTTAAGAAAAATAAAATACAGAGAAAAATTCATTTGGGAACTGCTGCAAAAGTAGCACTGGGTCTTTACGGGTTAAACTGCAACAACAAGCCTGAGTAATTTAAAATGCTGTGGCTCATTCGCTTTATTTAAACAGTTTGTTTTTCTCCACAGGCTTAACTCACAACAGAATGGGCATAAAGAAGCTCGCCGTTTTTCTCCTGGTCCTCGTTCTTTGTGTAGAAGGAGGATCTGCCAAAGAAAAAGGAACAAAGAAGGGCAAAAAGAAAGGGAAGCAGGTTTACTGTCCATCGTAAGTATGAGATGAACAGCACACCGGGCAGGCCTCAGAGTACAGCCAGCAACATATGGATGATTTGTAGCATTTATTAAGTGGAAGTGCAATAAAATGGTATTAGAAAGAAATAAACTTCAGCTGTTTATAGTAGCTCTCTGCTTTAAAGATTAAAATGTTTTTAATCATGCTTGGCTAACTGGCTGAGGCTAAGACGTATTTGACGATAATGTGTTAAAATATCTCAGATAGACCAGAGGGAATGGTGGTGATGTCACTATACATACATATTCTGAATTACTTGACATCACTTAAGTGTCTCTAGCCCAAAAGCCTCAGACTTAATGGGAAATACTGTATTTTGATTATTATAGAATACTTTGACCCTTTATAGGGCACTCAGAAATACTCTAAAATTCAAAATTTCAATCTAGTGTGTTATTGCAGGACAAAACTAGAGTTTATTTTGTGAAAATTTTCAAACTGTTTATTGTCTTGTAGGAAATTAAGATCAATGAAGTGACCATATTTGGTTCCTTAAGTGGCCCATAAGTGGCAAAAAAAAAAAAAAAGATAGTAGAGAGAAATAAACTTCAGATATTTATGGCAGCTCTTTGCTTTAAAGATTCAAATGTTTTTAATCATGCTTGGCTAACTGGCTGAGGCGAAGACGTATTTGACGATAATGTGTTAAAATATCTCAGATAGAGCAGAGGGAATGGTGGTGATGTCACTATACATACATATTCTGAATTATTTTACATCACTGAAGTTTCTGTAGCTCAAAAGCCTCCGACTAAATGGGAAATACTGTATTTTGATTATTATAGAATACTTTAACCCTTTATAGGGCACTCAGAAATACTTTGAAATTCAAAATTTCAACCTAGTGTGTTATTGGAGGACATAACAAGACTGTATTTTGTGAAAATTTTCAAACATTTTATTGTGATGTAGAGAATTAAGGTCAATGAAGTGACTATATTTGGTTCCTTAAGTGGCCCATAAGTGGCAAAAAAAAAATAAAAAATGATATTAGAGAGAAATAAACTTCAGATATTTATGGAAGCTCTTTGCTTTAAAGATTCAAATGTTTTTAATCATGCTTGGCTAACTGGCTGAAGCTAAGACGTATTTGACGATAATGTGTTAAAATATCTCAGATAGAGCAGAGGGAATGGTGGTGATGTCACTATACATACATATTCTGAATTATTTTACATCACTGAAGTTTCTGTAGCTCAAAAGCCTCCAACTAAATGGGAAATACTGTATTTTGATTATTATAGAATACTTTAACCCTTTATAGGGCACTCAGAAATACTGTAAAATTCAAAATTTCAACCTAGTGTGTTATTGGAGGACATAACAAGACTGTATTTTGTGAAAATTTTCAAACATTTTATTGTGATGTAGAGAATTAAGGTCAATGAAGTGACTATATTTGGTTCCTTAAGTGGCCCATAAGTGACAACAACAACAAAAAAAATAAACGATATTAGAGAGAAATAAACTTCAGATATTTATGGAAGCTCTCTGCTTTAGAGATTCAAATGTTTTTAATCATGCTTGGCTAACTGGCTGAAGCTAAGACGTATTTGACGATGTGTTAAAATATCTCAGATAGAGCAGAGGGAATGGTGGTGATGTCACTATACATACATATTCTGAATCATTTTACACCACTTAAGTTTCTCTAGCCCAAAAGCCTCCGACTAAATGGGAAATACTGTATTTTGATTATTCTAAAATACTTTAACCCTTTATAGGGCACTCATAGAAATACTCTAAAATTCAAAATTTCTTTTTGGAGGACATAACAAGACTTTCTTTGGTGAAAATTTTCCAAATTTTTTATTGTCATGTAGAAAATTAAGGTCAATGAAGTGACCACATTTGGTTCCTTAAGTGGCCCATGAGTGGCAAACACAAAAAATCCAAGAAATATATAACAGAAAAACAACAAAAACATGTACAGTGAAAGTAAGATGTATTTTAGGACATTAGAACATCACTTTTAGAACATTAGACCAACATAAGTGCTGATCCAGACCCCTGTCCACATCCACGTTATCCCTTTGAACATCATTCCTTACATTAGTACCATTACTTCATGGTACCTTTAGTTAGTATTAACCTGCTATCTTGCATGAAAATACGCCTACTTCATGCATATGACATGTGGATGCTACAATTTTTTCTAACAGTGGAGGAAAGACGTTTGGAATATATTGTAGAACGCATTTTATTTTCACATTTTTGTAATTAAATATGTGAATAAAAACTCAACTATTTGAAAACATTTTGAATTTTTTTAATTGGACGAGTAATTATTATGATATTAACTGTTTAGTGCTTTGGCATGATCACAGTATGAATGTACAGTACTGTGCAAAAGTCCTATTCAACATTAGGTTTAGTAAACTTATAAAGACCACACACACACACACACACATATATATATATATATATATATATATATATATATATATATATATATATATATATATATATATATATATATATATACAGTCGCGGAAAAAATTATTAGACCATCAAAAGTCACCAAAAACAATGGCTATGCAATTAAGTCCTAACTCCTGTGTGTATCATGTGACTAAAACAGACAGAAAAGAAAACATGGAATGCCTAAAAGTACTGTTTTTATCATTGCAGTGCCATAAATATTGATGGAAGAACTGAAGTGATTTTGGTTATTATCAAGAAAACATGGAAAATGGCTAGATGTCAGCTCTGAAATTAAACTGTTATGAGCTATTTTTGTTTTTTTTCATTATATTTGTCCAAACAAATGTACCTTTAGTTGTACCAGGCATTAAAATGAACAAGAAACTGAAGAAAACAAGGGTGGTCTAATCATTTTTTCCGTGACTGTAAAAACAACAAAGCTAAAGGTGGAATAAGACTTTTTCACAGTAGAATAGAATAGAATAGAATACAATAGAATACAATAGAATACAATAGAATAGAATAGATCTTTATTATCACTGTCACAGGAACAATGAAAATCAGTTTAGCAGCTCAGTTCAATTTAGCAGCAAAACACTTAGTGCAAAAGGGACTGTATAATGAAATAAAAAAAAATACAAATATCACAGTGTTAAGAAAAAAAAGTGGACTGTGCAAGCGTTTCAGAATAAAATATTAATACACATGCGCTACTAAAGTAATGCTAGAACTCCTGACATGAGTATTGTGTGTTTACAACCAACCTCCAAGAATACACCGCTGCAATTTATTATTCCTTTATAGACTCGATGATCTTAGTTCAACCTATTTAACTCGTAGCACACATCTCTACCGTTTCACATTGCAAGCAGGATGTCGAAATGCGGCTTCATGTCAGTACTTTAAAATTCTGAAACAGTGGCGGCATCAGTCCTGCAGTGGTAGGTCATCGCTGCAATATGTATGTGAAGGAAAACCTGGAATTCATAACATTCCAGAAGGGGGTTGGTGCATTATACACTACTTCAGGACGTAGTTGAGATGTAGCAGCAGAATGTCACATGTGACTGTAGTGGATGGAACTGAATCTATAAGTAGGATAAAGCTCCTTATTAACCCATTCATGCATGAATTATGAGAACCTTCACCAAGATTTTTTTTTCTTGAGTGTTTTTATTTCTCCTTAGGCATGAAAAGAACAATGTGATTGAGTTTTTTTTCATGGAGTTACAAAAATGTCCACTCAGCTACACCATGCATTTAATTTGTGAAGCAAAGAAAGATGTATTTAAAACCCAATAGGGTCAAAACACAGTAATGTACCGTCAGAGAGCAAACTTTAATTGATTGCCATTCCAACATTTATTTCAATGAAGTAGCTCCTTGTTTTGGATAATCCCTTATAGTCCAACTAAAGCAAAAATGAATTTAAAAGTAAAAATGTGGGTCATTTAGCAATACTAATCTGTCAAATTGTCTCTAAAATGTCCCGTCAGAGAGATTTCGAATTCCGTGTTTTGACCCAATAGCGGAAAGTGATATGAAAACAATGAAATTAAAACATTTTTAATGCTGCTAATCTGATATTTTCTCACATTTTAACATATTCTAATACTAGTTATTACTCACTTCATAGGGGTAATATGCCAAAAACCCCTTTTTGTTTAAAAAAAAAAACAAAAACTGTTAATTACAGTCTAACAATTAACAATTAATTTACACTTAAACATGTTACTGCAGGTTTATCAAGAACAGCAAAGTCATACTAATTGTATGAATCGTAGTGTATGGGATGATGCATAAGTGTCCACTGTGTTGGCTGATACAGAACTAAAACAACAAAATCCATGAATATACAAGAGAACCGCTGTAGAATACCTGTCCACTGTAGTGACCACTATGCATGAAAGGGTTAAGTCTGATGTCATGTTGCCATCACAGTGGAGCCTGTATGTTCATCTTCTATACCTACTCTGAATTCAGGAGGGGCTAAATTCATTTATTTAACTCAAATACCTGGCCGCAGCAAGCAGTAAATCTCTAAAACTACAGTTTATTTCGGTTAATGAACTACTGCCCCAGTTTCGTTATCTTTAAACCACCTTGGTACCAAAAATCTCTGGTTATCTTGGACAAAAAGCTACGAGTTCTGGAGATTTTTGGACCAACGGTGGCTCTGGACTACTCCACTTAGGCTGCTTTCCAGAGGGGGGGTCGTGTAATTTAAATTAACTCATCAGTTATGTTTCGGATGGAAGGACCAAACCAGGACAAATGAAGAATTCACCAAAAAGAAGGGTTGAGGTTTTAAAAAGTTAAAACAGAGCTTGATTTATTGCTTCAGGCAAAAATAGAAAAAGTTACAAAAAAAGAAAAGAAGTCAGTTATCAATTAGTCACAGACAGAAAAAGAAAAAGCCCCAAAAGAAGAGTTTCCTTTACTACTTTTTATAGTCTTTAGTGACTTTGGAGACTCCCATTTTTCAATTACATTATTCGTTGTACGCTTATTATTGATTAATGATAGTTACTGGGCAGAACATGTCAGTCACTCCATAAGCTAATTCTAAGAAAAGCACATGCTGAAAGTTCATTTGAGTTTAACAAGCGCCTTGGACACCTGTCAATCAAACCAACAGCATAACTGAACCACAAAAAGTTCAGTAAGTACGCTCTTGCTTAACACCTGCACAATTAGGCTAGCATTTCTTGACCACAAAAAATCCTCAGGTTCACAATCTGGTTTTTCTGTTCGACTCTGTTTACCACAATTACTTTCCAAAGATGTAAAATTAGATCTTTTATATAGAGTCTGACCTTTTCTCCAAGTTCAACACAGACAGGTGTGAGTTCATCTAAACGACACACCACACACAAATCACCTTTCACTGACTGTTCAGTACAAATATGGATACTAAATACAGTTAAAAATTATAAAATTAATTAATTAATTTATTTATTTATTTCGTTCATGGTTGTGCACTTCATCAGTAAACATTCAATAATCATCAAGTAAACAAACATGTACACACCCATGCTCGAAAAGGAGCAGGATGAAGAAAATCTTATATTTCCTGCCCCCTTCTAATAATAATAACCTTAATGAAATCAGAATATAACTGAGATCTGCAAAAATAAAAGATTCTTCAAGCAAAATAACTTGTAACATTCCTTTTTTCTTCTCCATTTTGGTTCATGATATATGATGTTCACTCAACATTTTAGAACTAGTCAAAGTCACACATTCATCTTCCATTTAATGTAAGATACGTCTCACAGGTCCATGGACTCTGTTGAGACTTTTAAACAACATCTTAAGACACTCTTGTTTAAGCAGGCATTTTAAATCCAAACTGACTCAGGGCTGCTACAAACCAATAGCACTTAATGTATTTATTGCATTTTAACTGTATTTTAATTGCATTTTCAATTGTATTTTAAACTGTATTTTAATTGTCTGCACTGTAAAGCACTTTGTGACTCCCTGTCTGTAAAAAGTGCTCTGTAAATAAAATGTACTTACTTAAATGCAGTGATTAATGCAAATTCCCATACATCCATAGAGTACGTGTTTTAAATAGTGTTTAAGCTCTGGGTTTGTTTACAGCAGTGCATTGCTTCACTTCATACTCAGCTGTATGTTGACAAAAATCATTACTTTATTTACTTCCCCTGAACTAGACAGCACAGATAAAAGGCTGACAAACACAACATGAAGTGTAAAGATGTGAAACACCTTTTTCTGTACCAGGGGACTCCATACAGATCTGGTTTGGCAGATGGAGTGAGGGCTAATATTAGTTAGCTAGTGCTAGCTTTTTTTTTTTTTTTTTCTTATTTGTTAAAGAATCGAAACATAATTTATCCACTTCATCTGCTTTTTATCGTCATATGTATAGAGGTAGAATGAACTAGATGTGTTTTATGGACTCAGGGACAATGTTCTGCAGCAGATTGAATACAACATGGGTGTCAAACTCATTTTAGTTCAGCACAGTGTGATCTCAAGCGGGCCGGACCAGTAAAATAACAGGCATAATAACTTTTACATACCTAATAATCCAAAATTTTCACATCGTTTTAGTGTGAAAAAGTCACATTGCATTATGAATATATGAATAACCTGAACAACCATGTAAACCTAAGTGCAATTTCAAGAATAGTGTCTCAGCTTATTACTAACACAATTTACAGATTGCAGTGAATCTATTATTTTGTTAAAATTGAACTTTTTTTTTTTGTTTTTTAAAACATTTCAGGTTATTCATATTTGTTTAGGTTATTCGCGTTTTATTGCCAGAATAGTCTGTAATTGAAAATACTTTCATAATGCAATTTGACACCCTTGGCTGTTAATATTTTCGGTGTAATTTTTCCATTTTGCAAATTCATGCTGTGGGCTGAATTGGAAGCTGTATGTTTGACATCCCTGGAATACAAAGTAATGATGAACAGAAGTGGAGCCAGAAACAAGAAATGACATCAAGTGGAAATGTGAAGCATAGGAAGAAACCAGAACCGTAGGGAAAAGGGGTGGATGACTTTTTGATGACTGATCCACACTGGGAAAAATCTAAATCTTATCAAGTGTATTTTTCTCATTTCTAGTCAAAATATCTCATCACACTTAAAATAAGACATGATCTCCTAAAGAGTAACTTTTCAGTGAGATTTAAGAGCTTATTTTTAGACAATAGATCTTGAAAATCTTATTTCAAGAAATCTCACCAAGATAATTTATACTTGTTCCATTGGCAGATCTTTTTGGCTTGAATTAAGCAAAAAAATCTTGAATTAAGCAAAAAAAATCTGCCAATGGAACAAGTGCAAATTATCTTGGTGAGATTTCTTGAAATAAGATTTTCAAGATCTATTGTCTAAAAATAAGTTCTAATATCTCGCTGAAAAGTAACTCTTTAGGTGATTGTGTGTTATTTTAAGTGTGATGAGATATTTTGACTAGAAATTAAAAAAATACACTTGGTCAGATTTAGATTTTTTCCGGTGTATGACATAATTACATTAATATACATGTAATATTACATGAACATACAGCACATGCACAGGGTTTCTGCAGGTATCAGCAAATCTAATTTAAGGCTTTTTAATGGCACCTTAAACAAATAATACCCATGTCCAACTACAGATACAGTTTTATACATAGTTTTATGCCGGTTTACCGTTGACAGACTTTAACCAGGTTCTGAATAGTTCCTCATCCAACCACTTCTGCTGAAACTTGCATTTTCCCATTTTTCCGACATTTGCTAATATTCTCTCCGCTCTTCCACTGTACCATGAGCACGCTCACTGCACGTTGCATTCTGAACCTCCAGTGTTGTGATTTATTTTGTGTATCGGCCACAAACAATAGCCAGTTAAAGGGTTCCACCTGTCAATCATCACACTATACTTCCAATGAAAATTATTAAATGTTTCCTTGTATCAAATTATACTGGACCAAGATATTTCAGACTTTATCCGAAATCTTAAAAAACAACTTTAACCAGATCCAGTTTTTGCTTTGTTTGGTGTGAAGCCGGCCACTGTAGAACTTTCCAACAACCAAAACAATATGATATGTTTTGTGGTGTTGCTAGCACAAAGATTAATCCTATTAAATTGGAAACAAAAAACTCCCCCCGCCCATTCAGCCCTAATGAGAGAAGTAATGAAACACTTACAATTGGAAAAAAATAAATTTTCATTAAAAGGGATTCCACTCAACATGGCAACCTTTCATTGATTATTTTAATAATGCAAATGTGTAAACAACTTAGGATGGGCGATATATGATGTCCTCAGTTTGGTTTTTGATGTTCAGTGTTTGCTGTTGTTCGTGTGCTTTTTGTTTTACTGCGTGTTCTCATTTTTATTGCATTGAGAACAATGAATGTACATGAACACGTTTTTGTTACTATGTGAAAAAACTCAATAAAGAGAATAAAAAAAAAAATAAAAAAAAATTAAATGTTTACATAATCAAAATAAATCGTGAATAACAATGCTTTCCCCCCCCCCCCCCATCAACTGTATTTAATTTTTTAATGCCTCTGGACATTGAATTTAATGTTTTTAATGCCATTTATTAATAATAATAATAATAATAATAATAATAATAATAATAATAATAATAATACTTTTTATTTGTGTTGTACTTTTCATGGAACTCAAAGACACTTTACATAAAGCAGATAAAAACAGAAACCAAACACATTAAAAACAGATAAAAGCGGGTGCAAAAGGCAGGTATATGAATATAAAACAATTAAACATCAAAAAAGATATTATAAGTGAGTTTTTAAAAGGGATTTGAAGGTGTTGAGGTCGGAGCAGTGTAGGAATGTCGGTGGGAGGGAGTTCCAGAGGGTTGGAGCAGCAATAGAAAAAGCTCTGTCCCCCCAGGTTCGGTGCTTGGTTTTAAGGCCTTAATTTTCACAAAATCTATCTTTTTAATGACCTGCAGAAACCCTGATACAGTAATATATAATAGCAAATAAAGTAAATGATGAATTAATCAAGCGCAGATATCAAAAATCTGGTGATGCCGACCCAGTTTGAAAGGCCATGATGTCAGTGTCTGGAGTTTTGTCAGGTCACTGATAAATACAAGCTGTACGTGGGGTTTCTCATAACCTTAGAGATGTGAACTTGTTCCGACATGCCTTTGCAGTGTCCATTGTCTTTGCACCCACTGCTTCCTTAAATGGAAACAAATGTCTCAACAATGAAGCATCTTCAAATAAAGGAGGGAGAGTGTTTGATGTAGTCCCAGTATTGGCAAGTGTAAGCTGCATGACATATTTCGTGTTTAGCGCCGTGGATGTTTTCATGGATCAAGGGAAACCACTTGGTTTTAGTTTAGCTGTTGTGCTTGAGGTTGTCAGAATGGTCTGTCAAAAGAGAGAAAAAGGGGAGGTTTAGTGGATGGGAATTATGTGTTTCACTTTGATCACAGTATTTGCAGAACATACACACACTGCATTCCTGTGGAGCACTTTAAACTCATCCGCAGTGCATGATAAGGTTTACATAATGATATGTAAAGTGCTTTGAAAAGGGGAAATTTTTTGGCAGGAGGATTCATTGCCACAGACAAGGAGGTTTTCTGTTTCTCCTTTTCCTCCTGCCAGATCCTGCTGTTCCTTCTTTCTCTGTCCTATTGTTATTTCATCAGTCAACCTCAGAAAACAAATGATTTTGGCTGAACATCTTTGAAAGTCACCACTTCATGTAATTACAGACAATGTAGTATAGTAGATTGTAGTGTTGTGACTCAGTTCTATAATTTACAGTACTACAAATGGTCTGTCATTTTAGTCATTTGGATTATTTTATATATGGGTGCTTATGTGAAACTGGGTTTATTTTGGTACCTGGCACTTCACCAGCTTTTTTAAACCCAATAATAAAAGAGAAATTTAGACATATTTCCCCCCAGGATGTACCTAATGATGACCTGAGATAAATGCAAAAAAAAAATATATATATATACTCTTGGTCAGAGCTATCCCAAGATTAAAGAATTTTTAATCAAATATTGGGGCCAAAAACAGGACCAAAACTGGGACAGGAAACGCTATCTAGGTGTCAGTATATTTGATCTGGAAAACATGCCTTGAAATGGTCTTACATACTGCTATAAATAAAGACACTGTTTAATTTGATGATCCTAGTGGTTTTTCTAATCCAGACATGTGGGTTTTTTCTGAATCTCATTCTCATTCCAGTTTTTGTGTGTAACTCATCGTGTCCACTTGCGTTACATACAGAACCTACCCAGTTAAATGCATATAAATTGCGAAGGATTTTGCAACACAGGCCATTTTTGTGGAACATTCTGCCTGGGATCATTAGTTCAATTCCCAAATTGTACCTGTGAGAAAATAAAGAGATATTCCAAAACATAGTAGCACACAGTTTTTGTGTCCTTTTGACCTTGTTGCATGCAGATTTTTGTATTAAATATAATGTAAAATAATATAAAAAAATGTGTTTTATCTGAAAAATAGTTTATCTTTAATCTCAGTAAGTATTTATTTTTAAAATAGACCCAAAATGCTTCCAAACTTGCATCATAACATTAGTCTGGTTTGATTTTAGCCCCTTTGTCCTGTTTTTAGGGACCAGTTTTATCGAAGCACCCCTTTTTATTTAGCTTTAGAGTCAGTAAAAAGCATAACGGTCTGCAAAAATGAACATATTGACAATTCATTCACAGCTAAATCCAGTATTTATGAGGTTGATTGATCACTTACTGCACAGAAAAATACATCTACGGAGAAAGCGTATATTCTGTTGCCAATGAAGGTGGAATAATTTTTGTTATCTGATGTGCGGGTCACTAACGTATGGCGCAGAACACACCCCCATATAATACCTGGACGGACCTGTCCATAGACACACTACAGCAGTGGCAAACATACGGCCTGTGGGCCAAAACCAGCCTGCCAAAGGTTCTAATTTGTCCCAAAGTATGAATTTGGAAAGTGCAAAAATTATACTAAAGTAATTAAGAATCAAAGGTGTCATACTTGTTTTAGTTCAGGTTCCACATTCAGCCCAACTGTGATCTCAAGTAAAATAATAGCATAATAACCTATAGATAATCACTCCAAATTAAAATCTAAATTTTATTGTAAAAAGTCTGTATCAGATCGGTATCAGATAAGTATTGGCAAAACTAATCCTAAAAAAAAAAGATGGATTGGAAGCAAAAAAAAAATCCAGATCGGGACATCACTACTATTGACTACGTTTTGTCCAAAAAAAGCATGAAACATGAACATGTAAGCATGCAGCAGATATGTACGTTTAAATAAGGATAAATAACTAAGTAGATGTTACTTTAAAAGCCCCGCATTGTTTTTTTCTTTTTTCTTCTAGAAGAAAATGGCCTCCGTCTACCAGAAGGATCATGTCAGCCGTCACAGACATGATCTGGAAACATCTCAGAATAGCAGCACGTCGCATTCCTAAACATTCCCTCAGTCTAACATTTCCTGGGTGGTCCAAATGTGAAAATCTAATTTAATCCCTAACTGGTAGCTCTCTCAGGTTATAGTTTAATCACAGAGTATACAGAGGAGAAGTGGATGGACTGTGCATCTGGGCTATTCATCTGCCTGGAATTTGACCTGCTAGTGTAATCGTGTCTGCAGTTCTCTTTCTGTCTTCTTTGTTTGCAGACAGCTGTCATCTGAGGATCTGGCCCGAGTCCCTGCAAATTCAACCAGTAACATCTTGAACAGGTTACTGATCAGCTATGATCCTAGAATAAGGCCCAACTTCAAAGGCAAGCCTCTTTTTCCATCTGTCTCTGTCTCTTTTTAATTTACATTTTTGGTGCTGGGTTGTCATGGTAATTAAGGAAGTGAGTTTACTGTGAATATGTACCCTGAGATGTCTCCTTAAAAGGATCTCAATACCTCCATAAATGGTACTGGTTACATTGCACAGTATATACAGTCGCAGAAAAAATTATTAGACCACCCCTTGTTTTCTTCAATTTCTTCTTCATTTTAATTTTTTTTTTTTTTTATTTAACCTTTATTTAACCAGGAAAAGGATCCCATTGAGATTAAGAACCTCTTTTTCAAGGGAGTCCTGGCCAAGAGACAGCATGAAACACAACATATACAGGGTGTCCCATAAGTCTCCATACATAGGAAAAATAAATGTTTCTTGACATAAACCATTTTTATTTATACAATATACTCTATATGACTGCCATTTTGTCGGGAACATATTTCAATGCGTGTCCTCCACTGCTGAAGAACTATAAAGAAGAAATATAAAGAAATACATGTTAGAACCATATGTATTATGTCTCCTATGTATGGAGACTTATGGGACACCCTGTAGTTACAACATACAATTACACTGTACAGTTACAACAAACTAATTCCTGGTACAACTAAAGGTACATTTGTTTGGACAAATATAGTGAAAACAACAAAAATAGCTCATAAGAGTTTAATTTAACCCATAAAGACCCAAAGGTCCACCGTCCACCAAAAGCATCTACTGATCTAAACTGTTGAGCCATTAATCCTCAAGGTTATTATCGTTAACGAAAACTAACAAAATGACGAAAACTAGAATTGTAAAAACATTTTCGTTAACTGAAATAAATAAAAACTATAATTAAAAGAAAAAAATGATAACTCACTGAAACTGTATTGTGTGTTTACAAAACTAACTAAAACGTGTAAAAATTCTGGATAAAATTCCCTCCGTTTTCGTCTTTGTCAATGTCGGATTGATATAAATCGATTTATTTCCCTCAAGCAATTTTAGCTGCTGGCACCATATGATATTTAACGGTCCATCACTTCTTGTCACTTGTGGTTTCCAGTCGTCTTCTGGTCCCCACTCTACCTGGAAACATGGAGACTAAAGTTGGGAAAAAGCAGCAGAGTCCTGTCTGGGATTGATTTGAATACGACGGTGAAGAAGAGAAAAGATATGAAAAAACTAAAACTAAACTGAAACTAAGCATTTAGAAAATAATGAAAACGAATAAAAACTAGCAAAACTGCTCTAAAAACTAATTGAAACTAACTGAATTAGAGAAAAAAAAGCCAAAAGTATATAAAACTAAACTATAATGAAAAATCCAAAACTATTAGAACCTTGTTAATCCTATCAATATATGTAAATATTTGGTGTAAAATACAGTTTGTCATCTTTTCATGGTTATGAGATATGACCCATTTGGACGTTCAGAGGCTCCATAGTTACCGTGGAGACGCAACATTGATTCACCAGTAAAACACACGGAGTTGGATCAAAGACAGTGGATGGAGACTCTGGGTTTATACTCATTTAATGATATGTTGTACTTTTAAGTCCCTTTTTTCTTCAGTTTTTTCTGATTTGATATAATAAACTTTGACTTTAATCTGAGTTCTTATGAACATCTATATAATCAGTGAATTAAACACATGAAAATAGATGATTTTCACTGGAAAAAAAAGCAAAATTCAGAGGATAATATTATAATATATGGTGATAAATGTCTTAGGAAAGGTTAAATAGAGAGAAGACACAAAAGTCACACTGGGTCTTTATGGGTTAAGAGCTGATATCTATCCATTTTCCGTGATTTTCTTGATAATAACCCCCCCCCCCCAAAAGTTCTTACATCAATATCTTTATTATTCTGTGTTTTCTTTTCTGTCTGTTTTAGTCACATGATACACACAGGAGCTAATACTTGATTGCACAACCATTGTTTTTGATGACTTTTGATAGTTTAATAATTTTTTCCACGACCGTAGGATTAGTGGTACAGAAGTTATTCAACATTTTAGGTCAATAGAAGGTTCTGTTCACTGGCAGCTGGTTGGGTCTGTAAGGGTTAAAAACTGTGATAACCACAATTTCAAGCATAAATTAACTGTTGCTCATGTGTAACCAACTTAGATTTGTTTAATTCAGTTTGGAATTTGTTCCGTTTCTGATTCATTCCCAACTTAATGCACATAATACTGAACATATGAATCCCCAATCTGCAAAAAGCAACAATATAAGTGTAAGTATTTCCGTGACAGTATGCATTTCTTTGTCTGCATTCACTTGCACTTACTTATATAAGGTATAGTATAGTAAGCACAATTACTTACAGAGTCCATACTCTTTGTAAGCAAGTTTGACAGGGTTATTGATTCACACACTGGATGTCTTTAGCAGGAAACTCCTGTCACTTACATTTTATACAGGGAGTTAAATATTCAGAAGGTAAGATCTGCACAAACTTGTGTGTATACGTGACTGTTGCATTGGAGTCAGTCGTTCGCTGATGTTAGCGTACCTCTTTTCAAAGCTAACACCTGTCATGTTGCTATATCCGAGATAACAGACTATACACTGAATGCTCTATAGAGGATGTAGAGGGTTTACCCTGAAAATCCTTCTGCTTGCACTTTCGTTCCTCAGTTTCTCTTCTGTTTCTCTTCAGTAGCAACACAGTTCAACAATAACTGATGTTAGCTTAGGGGCAAGGATCAGAGCTCAAAAATGGAGTGTTTTTTTCTTTTTTCCTGAGAGCACAATTTGTGTGGTTGATAGGTTACACTAGTAAAATGACTGAACGAATTTGTTTTACTGTGTTTGTAAGGTAGAACCATCAAAAGTCATCAAAAAACAATGGTTATGCAATCAAGTGCTAACTCCTGTGCGTATCATGTGACTCAAACAGACAGAAAAGAAAACATGGAATGCCTAAAAGCACTGTTTTTGTCAGTACAATGCCATAGATATTGATGTAAGAACTGAAGTGATTTTGGTGATTATCAAGAAAACATGGAAAATGGATAGATATCAACTCTGAAATTAAACTGTTATGAGCTATTTTTGTTTTTTTCATTATATTTGTCTAAACAAATGTACCTTTAGTTCTACCAGGCATTAAAATGAACAAGAAATTGAAGAAAACAAGGGTGGTCTAATAATTTTTTTCCGCAACTGTAAAAACAACAAAGCTAAAGGTGGAATAAGACTTTTTCACAGTAGAATAGAATGGAATAGAATAGAATGTCTTTATTGACATTGTACAGGTACAATGAAATTAAAAAAGTGCAATCCTCCTAGGTGCCATAAAAAAGTATAAATAATGTATATAAAAGCGTATAAAAACTAAAATATAAAAGAAAAAACCCTGACGATAAAACCCCACTCTGCCTCTAATTGGCTCGTACTTGGTACTAGGGATGTAACGATATGAAAATTTCATACCACTGTTATTGTGACCAAAATTATCATGGTTATCATTATTATCGCGGTATTGTTGAAATTGTGCTCAAAATGTTCAGAAAGTACTTAAACACACACTGAAATAATTTAACCAAGTTGTATTTAAAAAAAACAAAAGGAAAAAACAAAAAAGAAATAAAATAATTGGCTCATTGCACTTTCTCTTGGCAGAAACATTCAAATATTAACTCTTAGTGGTCTGAGCCTATTTTGTCCGTTTTTCAGTCCTTTTGATTTTGCCTTTATATACTATATAAACAAATGTTTACTATACCCATGTTTGGGATCTTTTTTTTCAGCACAACTTCATCTATATCATCTGTCTATTTTTTTTTTTTCACTTTAATCTACTATATCAACACAAAAGGCCCCGAAAACAAAAAAAACATAAAATCCGATTTGAAAAATGTATATACTTTATTGCATAAATAACACAAAGATGCTTAACGATCCTTTTCAAAGACTTTAAAAGTGAATACTGGTTCCAAATATTAGGTATATAAAATCCAAATTGTAATCAATTAAAACTATACTCAAATATTTGACATAAAAGCAGATCTTTACATAGAGTTTTTTCCCCTAAAAGTGTGGTAATCAAACACGGTTATCATGATAATTAGAATTTAAACGGTAATACTAACCATCTCCAATTTTACCGCGGTTTATCGTTATACCAGTAATCGATATATCTCTACTTGGTACCTTCACTGGTTAGATTGGTGAACTTTAGGCATGAGGACTGATGAGCCAATCAGAGGCAGAGTAGGGCGGGTCATGCTGAGGAAACTATTGCTAACTTAGCGCCAGAGCCAGGGCTCTGTTTAGTGCTGGCCACCTCTGGAACCTGATTGGACACCTCAGGTGCCAGTGCCACCCCAGTTGATTGACAGGTCACAGCACCTCTCATTGAAAAATATGCGATTATTGGAAATGCAAACAAGAAAGACAGAATAAACGTCTTTCAAATGAGTGACACAAATCGAGAGAACCTTCTTTCATGGAATACATAATTCTGAGGTAAGTTTTAAGGTGGTTTCAGAATGAGTCACTGTTTTAAACTATTGGTCATATGACTGCACATTTAGGGGAAAAAAAATGTAGTCACCAATAGTTAAACTGAGTAGGCTAACATTATGACAGGCTAACGTTATGAAAGGCTAACGTTAGCCTATGTTTGACTCATGTTGAATACATTTCCATTCATACAGCTGCTTGTGTGACCAGTAATAACTACAAACTGGTCCTGAACAAGTCAAGATAATTTTATAATAGTGAGCAAATACTACTGATGGATTTTTGGGTAAACTAAATAGAGTAGTATGACATGTCACATTTTTCAGGACTACTTAAAAAAAAAAAAGACAAAAGTTGAGAGCGTACTCACTTCTCCAGGGACCATTACACCACTGGATGTCCCTTAGTCATTTCCTGATCTGTACTGGAAATCATTTTGATGTTTTATTTCACTCGCAGTCAGTACGATTCATCACTGGCAAAATGAAATTATCTATGATTTTATTTTGAAGACAGTATGAGTCTATGGGCAGTCCATAGAGATGAGATGGGCTGGTTACCATGGTTACAAAACCCAAACTCATAAGGAAGATTTCAGGAAGTGACATGAAATATACATTCTACTATTCACACAAAAGCATGTTGACTGTTAGTATAGATAGATTTTGTATATTCAGTGCATTGTAGAGGACTTTGGAAGGACCGACTGCACATTAGAGAACATTCATTTCCTTCTATCACTTGCAGTCTGTACGATTCATCACTGGTAAAATGAAATTATCTATGATTTTATTTTGAAGACAGTATGAGTAGTGCGAGACATTTTTGTACATGGTTTCCAGTTGCACAAAACAGGCAAAGTCACATAAGTACACAAGTAAACGCAAATCTTACAAATAATAGGCCTAAATAATAAGCATTGTAGCTTCGCGTACTGCCTTAAAATCTGCTTATAGAGTCGTGGAAAAAATTATTAGACCACCCCTTGTTTTCTTCAATTTCTTGTTCATTTTAATCCCTGGTACAAGTAAAGGTACATTTGTTTGGACAAATATAATGACAACAACAAAAACAGCTCATAAGAGTTTAATTTCAGAGCTGATATCTGTCCATTTTCCATGTTTTCTTGATAATAACCAAAATCACTTCAGTTCTTACATCAATAGCTATGGCATTGTACTGCTAAAAACAGTGCGTTTAGGCATTCCATGTTTTCTTTTGTCTGTTTGAGTCACATGATACACACAGGAGTTAGTACTTGATTGCGTAACCAATGTTTTTGATGACGTTTGATGGTCTAATAATTTTTTCCGCGACTGTAGTTATCACATTGTACTCAGCACATACAGGTGTCAGTTCCTACATATTTATAGTCCGCGAACACATTCACACGGTGACAGTTTGGACTCAAATCTGTCTGCTGAAGCACCCTGAATGTTGAAACCTCGCCCAGGCCAGGACAGCCTAACAGAAAGAGCCATTAAAAAAAGTGAATGGTGTCCTGTTTGTCTGACTGATAGTCTTAGTGGTCCTCAGGTGGATACTCAGACATTTTCCATCCTCAGGCACTTGGCAGTAGGAGCTGTATCTGTGTCTCTGTGTTTGATGTGTTGTGAGTAGATTCAGCTCCCTCTTCGACCGCCTGCAACTGGTCTAGCGGCCAAACATCTGCTCTTGATTTAAGGGCGGGCTGAAAGCTCGCCTTTCCATTAACATCCATGTCATAATCTCCCAAATTACATCCTAAAGTGTGCCTCGTGCATTTCTTTCCCAAGCCTATAAAATGCTGAGGTACTTTTATAGATCATATACAAAATTTTAACGTGACAGCAGAAGTGTTTGTTGAATCTTAATTAGTTTGAGAGGACTGTGTGAAGTACATGTGCATTTTTTTTTAGACGGAACGCAAGACTAATTTTGATGGAAGTATCTGAAATAGATTGAATTTATCTTGTGAAACCGAGCCTCCAGATATCACTTCAAAGAAAATAACTTACTAAGAGCAGGGAGAGCTGTATTCATCAAGGATTTTATTAGTTTATACAAAAGACACAAGTGCAGAGTGAGCCAGCATGTTTGTTTACAGCGTGGTTATGATCCTCTTGAGACGGAATTTTTGTTATATAATCAGTAACAGAATCACTTTAATCACCAGATGCAATAGATACTGATGTAAAGAGTAAGAGTGTTTAAGAAAGAATAATGACACTGATATAAGAAAAGAATTGAAAAGAAAAGAAAAGAAAAGAAAAGAAAAGAAAAGAAAAGAAAAGAAAAGAAAAGAAAAAAAATGACTTTACTGATCCCACTGTGGGGAAACTGCAGTGTTTTCAGTTGCAAAATACAAAAAACAACACAAAACATTCGGAAGTGAAACAGCAAATATAAAAGAGAATCTGCTATTTATATCACTTGTTCTGTAGATACATATTTAGTTTTAGCATATTTACAATATAGCTGCACATGCTGCTAGTATTGACATGATAGGGGGAGGATTTACTGTGGACTGTACTATCATCCTAACTCCATTTTTATTTAATTGCAGGAATTCCTGTTGAAGACAGAGTGAACATCTTCATCAACAGCTTTGGCTCAATCCAAGAAACGACCATGGTAAGGACATCCTTGAACCCCGATCTGACTTGACGGTATTGATAATCAATGTTTCTGTCAATCAGGCGCAGAAGACCATTTCTGAAAACTGCTTGATCCTACACATTTTCGGAGGAATGCGCGAGCATGTTTTCTAGATGGTATCAGACCATTTAGCAGTGAATCATTATGAAGACTGGGGTTTTTCATGCCTCATTTATCTGATGGCTTAATTGCTGATAAAGAAGTGCAGTTTGAATGCTAATGAACAGATTAAACTCAAGGACAACGCTGGGTCGACTCTAGAACACTTAGGAAACAATAAAGGGAAGATTCCTGAAGGTTTCTAATAAATCCAGCTTACCGTTAATTTAAAGCAGCTGGGTGGAGGCCAATAAACATTAACTGTCTCTCTCAGTAAATATATTCAATCATGTGATGAGATAATTGTAATCAGTGCAGATGAGAGCAGCAGCTTCCACAAGTTGGCGCACTTTTATCTCATGACCTTCTTTATTTGGTACATTAACAAGCTGCAATTTAGGCTTTTATCAATGAGGAAGAAACTTGCTCTTATACAGGGTGGGGAAGCAAAATTTACAATATTTTGAGGCAGGGATTGAAAGACAGTGTATGACCAGTTAGTTTATTGAGAGTCATGAGAATTTATTTGCCACAAGAAAATTTACTTAATAGAAAATGTTTTTATTCTATGTGTCCTCCTTCTTTCTCAATAACTGCCTTCACACGCTTCCTGAAACTTGCGCAAGTGTTCCTCAAATATTCGGGTGACAACTTCTCCCATTCTTCTTTAATAGTATCTTCCAGACTTTCTCGTAATAGTTTTGCTCATAGTCATTCTCTTCTTTCCATTCTAAACAGTCTTTATGGACACTCCAACTATTTTTGAAATCTCCTTTGGTGTGTCGAGTGCATTCAGCAAATCACACACTCTTTGACGTTCGCTTTCCTGATTACTCATATGGGCAAAAGTTTCTGAAAAGGTATGGATAATAGTGTTAGGTATGATTATGACATCAATATATGTTTGGTTTCAAAACAATTGACGTAGTGCCTGCTGAGAAAAAACAACTAAATGCTCATTGTAAATTTTGCTTCCCCACCCTGTAGAAGAGCTGATAATACAGTACTTAAACAGGACTATAAAGAACACAAGCATCTCTTTAAATAATGTGTAAAATATATCATCATTTAAAGGCAAGGCAAGGCAGCTTTATTTATATTGCACATTTCATGTACAAGACAATTCAAAGTGCTTTACATAAAACATTAAAAGCATTACAGCAGAAGGCATGAGAAAAACAAACAAACAAACAAACAAACAAACAAACAAAAATCAGATAAATAGGTAAAACAGATTAAACAGATAAAAACTTTTGGTTTAAAAGGAATAGTGCAGATCTGAACTGATGAATAAAAACTCTATTCAAATGCAGCTGAGAACAGGTGGGTCTTTAACCTGGATTTAAGTAAACTGAGTGTTTCAGCTGATCTGAGGTTTTCTGGAAGTTTGTTCCAGACATGTGGAACATAGAAGCTGAACGCAGCTTCTCCATGTCTGGTTCTGACTCTGGGAACTGACAACAGACCGGATCCAGATGACCTGAGAGGTCTGGTGGGTTCATACTGGGTCAGGAGGTCACTGATGTATTTTGGTCCTAAACCATTCAGAGCCTTATAGACCAAAGGGGCTGTATATAGTATTTATACGTTCACATATAAAAAAAAAAAAAAAAAAAAAATGCCTGGAATTATCAAAAGAATGTTGAGAATAAAGAGCCAGGATGAAGTTTTTCCAAAAATGCTAATGGATTTGTATTGTAGAGAAATGAACTGAATATATTTGCAATAATGTGGAATTTATGTGACCACTAGAGGGAGTAGTGAGTCACTCTGTCAGTCTCGAATGGTGATGGAAACTAACACCAGAAAATGTCCAAAAGTGACCAAGATGAGATGAGAACCACGAAGAAACAACTTTTAGAGTCAAAATAAGTGACAAAGTGATAAAAGCTAGAGGCACTGTTGTTGTTTTTCACCACTGGACACAGCTGTAAATGAAAAGAATGACTCATAGTTTAAAATGATAGAATACACAGATTTTTCTTATTTTGCTTAACATACAGAGTGTAAAAGTGAAAGATATTTAAGAAGATATCCAGCATATTGATTGGCAACTGGGGTACACTTTGAATATTTATCTATTTATATTTTTGCAGCGTGGTATTTGTGAAGTAATGAAAGAACTTCTAAGAGAGGATGCCAATACTCACGGACACTGGCATTAGTTCATAAGATAGATGCACTAAATCTCTTCTAGATATTCCATCGAGGGCATCGGTTCATGAGGTGTGCTCAAAGAAACAGGGATATGAGTGACAACCATACTGTGACTCTCAGGGTTGTTGGTGGGGAAAAAGCAGAAAAGACAAAAGAGATAAAGAGGAAGGGGATAGAGAAAGATAAGGGGAAAAGGTCAGTAAATTTGAAAGGCAGATAGAAGGATGGTGGTGACAAGATAAGGGAAAAAGAGAAGAATAGGCAGCAAATAGAAAAACAAAGGCAGAAGAGAGGGGGATAGACTGAGGGAAAGAGCTGACATAAATAAGCAGGGAAGTGTGGAATAAATCAGAAATGAGAAGAAGAAACATTGACAAGGGAGAAAAAGTATAAAGATCGAAAGGGGAAAAGTAAGAGATATAGATATAGATAGACTTTATTTTGAACATAAGTAGGCAAAAGAAATGCCAGATTTAAACCTTTGATGCATGAATTATGAGAACCTTAGACAAGATTTTTTTCCTGAGTGTTTTTATTCGTCTTTAGGCATGAAAAAACAATGAGATTGAAATTTTTTTTTAATTAACCTTTTAACCAAAAATGTCCTCTCATTTGGACACCATGTGTTTAATTTTTGAAGTGAAGAAACATGTATTTACAATGCAATATCAGAAAGTGATATACTGTGTGAAAACTATGAAACAAAAGCAGTTTTGATGCAGCTAATCTGATGTTTCCTCACCTTTTATTATACTCGAATACTAGTTCGTATCACTTCATGGAGATGATATATATATTGTTACGCCCCAGCCTAGGGGTTCATCAGGGCGAACATAATATGCTCAATTTTGTCCCCTCCCAGCTCCCAAGCACACACGTCAGTCAAAACTAAATTCACAATATTTGTTTTTTTAAACCAACTAAAGGAGGGTTAGGGGAGGGAGTGGCTAAAACAACAAACAAAATATCTTCTGTAGAGTTTAAACTCAATTACCTACTCAAAATAAATGCAAGAAATAAAATACAACAAACTAACCTAAACTCCCTAACTCAAAACAGGAGAAAAGGTGAAACAAAAAAGAGCCGACCTCCCCTACCAGAAAAAGGAGCGAATTTACAAAACAAACTATTTACAACTATATACAATTGAAGTGTCACAGGAACACACGAAGACTGACGGTCACACACACAGAACACAGGGTTGAGAGTTGGCAGGAGGCAAGAGAGAGGACGTATGGAAGCTCTGGGGACATTTTTAAAGGGGCCGGGCAATCACCCTCCACCAATCGGCGTCCTGCAACACAACAGACACAAAAGGGCGCAGCACACGTACAGGACGGGGGAGAACACACACACTAAACAGAAAACATATATACATATACATATAAATGGACAAATTATGACCCAGGGTCATAACAATATAAAAAAAAAAAAACTTTTTGTTTAAGAAAATTGTTAATTACAGTCTAATAACAATTAGCAGTTGATTTACACTAAAACATGTTACTGCAGATCAGGTTTATCAAGAACAGCAAAATTACAGTAATGGTATGAATTGCAGTGTATGGGATGGTGCATAAGTGTCCACTGTGTCGGCTGATATGGAACTAAAACAACAGAACCCATGCATATACAAGAGAACAGCTGGAGAATAGCTGTCCACTGTAGTGACCAGTATGTATGAAAGGGTTAAAAGGACGCGCCAATATATGGAAATAAAGCAACCGAAAAAGAAAACAAATATCACACAAGTGTATAACAACTTCATTGTGTCTCTTTAACAATACTGTATATCCGAAAAGGAGCAGGAAGAAGCTGAGCTTATGTTGTCCAAACCCCAATTTTATCAGCTAATGTAAACAATCCATAACAAAGAATAGGCCAATTATTAAATTACAAAAAAAAGGATAACAAATGATTAGATGATTACTGTTGTACTCACATTCATTGTTACTAAATCTCTGGAAATAAGGTTTTTATGCTTCTTTTTAAATTTGGTGATTAGGAATGCAGAGGGTCAGTTGAGAAAAGAATAAAAGGTAAGAATCTATATAAAAAAGAAGAAAAGGTGGCCAAGGGAGGGACAGAGATAAGTTCAAGAAGTAGAACAAGTAAAAGCCAGACAAAGAAAGGGCGACTCCCAGCTGGCAACTTCTGTCGTCTCTTTCGCCCCTGGGTGCTCAATGAACGACAGAACGGGAATGAAAGTGAGAACGCCTCAAAATGAATCAGGGACGGGAAAGAAGAGGCAGCTGGTCACCTCTCCCCCTCAATTTATCACCCTGTGGGGTATCTGATCACAGGAAACCCTCTCCCATCATTTACAGCTTCCCAGGCCAAACACCATCACACGCCCAGTGTCGTTCACACCTCTGTATTCTCCTCATGAGTGTCTCGTCTCATAAGAAGATGACTAATTTAAGGCTGTGAGATGGAATAAATTGCAGCTGTATGTTTTTTTTTTTTTTTTTTTTTTTTTTAATAGTACTTCTCAGCTTGAGTTTTCCTCATTGATTACAGCAGGCAGTTGTGTTAAATCTCCCGGGAATCGAATTCAACACTGGCAGCTTGATAGCAAGCCAAAGGGAAGACATATTTCCTTGTCTGCTTTCTAGAAAGGCGAAGGTGTGGGAATTGGCCTGTGTCTCTATCTGAAAGGAGCCAGCAGGAGCCGTTTGTGCTGTCATTTCAAGAGTAGTTGGAGTCTGAAATTAGGTTGTAGAGAAATCATGGCTCGCTTCCCAAATTGAGACATCAACAATTGAAACAACTGCTTTGCAAAAAATATTTGGCTAGACGGATTTTTCTGTTCCATCCTCAAGCTGTTCATTATGTTTTTGGGCTTGTTTCTACTTTTTAGAATGTATGTCTGCATATAGGTCCTCAATGGAATGTGAAATTAAAAAAATATTGACTGTTCACAAACCCTTATGTTTTAACACCATTGTTTTGAGGCCACGATCTGAACCGAAAACACAAAAGTGGTGTTGCATTCTCACTTTTAATTCCACGTTTCGACATGCATTTTGGGAGAAAAATCTGCATGCAGATGGACATGTAAAAGAGTGAGAAATTTCCTATTTTTTGATGTAGTATGCATGCCTGTGTAGAACCTTTCTACTTCTCTTCCTGTTCTCTCCTAGCGCGAAATACTACCACAAAACAGGAAACAGAACATTACTTTCAATATAGATTTGTGACAATTGCTGAAACGGCCCTTGGATGTAAATTAGAGGGGCTAGAAGCAACCTGAAGGTCCATCGCAGGGAAATAATCCAACATGTTATTTTCTTGTACTGGCGCGTGCCTGTGATGTAAACTACGTGACGAGAAAATGCAGTTTTGCGTTTTCAACCCTTTAGACGGTGACGCAAGTGTTTATTAGATTTCTACTCTGGAAGGTGGTTTCACTTTTTTGTGTTTTCAACCCCTGAAAATGCCGTTGCCGTCTTAAACAAAAGGCACACCTGATAAAATATTTTGTCATATTCACCTAAAGGTGTTGTGTAAACTGGGAATGTAAATTGTTGAAATGCTGGTGAATAACAGACCGACTTATGCTGAACTAAAATTCAGTGTGCCTTTATGTCTTTGTATCGCACATTTTTACCTCCACCAAGGAGATTATGTTTTTGCTGGTGTTGGTGTGTCTGTTTGTCCGTGTGCAAGATAACTCAAAAAGTTATGGACGGATTTGGATGAAAATTTCAGGAAATGTTGAGACTGGCACAAGGAACAAATGATTAAATTTTGGTGGTGATCAAGGGGACGACGACACTGATCTGCCTTAGCGGAGGTCTGCGCTCTCCAATTGCTTTTCTAGTTTCTTCTTTTTTCCAGAGGTATATCGAAGGTTCCTTCTGTAAACTTCTACGACACACAATAGATGTCAAATGCATCTAAAGAGCTGATATTTGAGATGTTAAATACTCCAAAGTATGCTACTGTGTTTTACTTATATGAGGAAAAGATTATTTCATGTGTAAAAACCTGAGTAGAAAGCATAAAACATCTAAGAAACTCTGAAAATGAATGCATTAAAAAAGAAAATTAAAAGTTAATTGGCTGTGAGGTCAGTACGGAAGGTGGAACTTCATTTGTTAAGTAGAAATACACACAGCTGGTATTTTGGCGGCTTTATTTGACATGTCATCCATCTTCACACTCAGCATTAATAGTCCTTCCTAACACCTGGTCCCAGAGCAGCTTGAGTCCCGCCATCCGACATAACAGCCTTAAGCCTCGCAAAGTGACACTTTCCCACCAACACTAGTGCAGAGGCTTCATTAAAAAGCTCATTAATGTGGTATTTGGTCTGTGATATCTTAACATTTGATCCTTGGACTGCTTTGTTTTCTGTATGGTGATACTTTAAAACTGTTTTTTCATAGCAGCTGTAACATATCATTCAACATTTTGAAGCAACGTTTTTTTGTTGTGCAAAAAATATTGCTGGGAAATGTGTCAAATTAAGGAAAAATTCTACTTGTGGTGGAATGTGTTGCTAAAGGCTAACATATGTATTCTGTAAAAAGCACTTTTGAAGCTTCACAGCAAATGAGAACGGAAAGTAAGAATATACGGTAGCTGATTTTATTCCTGTATTTGTCTCAACTTTCTGTATCCAAATTGTATTAACATACATTTGACTTGTCTGATGTTCAACCTAACAGGACTACAGAGTCAACATCTTCCTGCGACAGCGTTGGAACGACCCCAGACTGAAGCTGCCGCAGGACTTCAAGTCCGACTCCCTCACCGTTGATCCTAAAATGTTCAAATGTCTCTGGAAACCTGACCTGTTCTTCGCTAATGAGAAGAGCGCTAACTTCCATGATGTTACTCAGGAGAACATTCTTCTGTTCATCTTCCGTAACGGAGATGTCCTCATCAGTATGAGGTAATGATTCCTAACAGTAATAATTAAAGCCTAATTTAGCCTTAAATACAGGTGTGAACATGACTAAAGAAAGGATTATTACCTGGAGACCCTAAAGTGGTGATTCAATATCGTATCAATTTAATATCCTTCAAATCTCCAAGACAAACTTAGAACTGCACTTTGCCAACAAGAGTATAGTGTTTATAATAATTAAGAATTAGCCCATAAAGACCCAAACACCCAGCATCGACCTAAACCTTCTATTGATCTAAAATGTTTAATACCTGTTGATCCATTAATCCTATCAATACATTTCTTAATTGGTGTAAAAAACAGTTTGTCATCTTTTCATGGTCATCAGATATGACCCATTTGGACATTCAGAGGCTCCGTAGTTACCGTGGAAACACTGTCATCTTCTACAACATTGATTCACCAGTAAAACCCATGGAGTTGGATCAATGACAGTGGATGGACACACTTGGTTTATGTTCAGTTAATGATAGCTTTGACTCAAAAAGTCCCTTTGTCTTCAGTTTTCTCTGTTTGTGATATAATAACCATAAACTTTACTCTGAGCTTTTATGAACATCCACAATTAATAAATTAAATGTAGGAAAATACCTGATTTTCACTGAAAAACCACAAAATACAGATGATAATATTACAATAAATGGTGATAAATCCCTTAACGATGGTCAAATATAGAGAAGCATTTATTTTGGAACTGACGCAAAAGTAACACTGGGTCCTTATGGGTTAATTTAGAAATAATAGTCTATATTTGTCAGTATATATTGTACTTGCACACATGCAACACACACCAAAATTTAAACGCAGTCCTGAACCCACCAGCAGCTGAACATGCATGAACACACACTGCAGACGAGGAGCAGTGGACTGTGCTCAAGGGCACATTAGTCAGTAATTCCTCTGCTGGTCTAGGAAACTGAACCAGCGACCCTTCAGTCACAACTCAATATGTCAACCTTGTAGGCTGTCCCTGATATTTATCCAAAGATTCCTTGCAAAAAATGTTGAAAAAAATAAAATAAATAACACTCCTAGCATGTATATCAACTTGTTAACATCACAGTGTAATCTAACGGCAGTAGCTTCACTATTCTGTATCAGTGTAGTTTTCTCAGATATAAATCTAGCAATTTATTTGTAATTTAGTGTGACATATTATGTTTATTTTTGCAAATGCAAAAAGAAAAAGAAAGCGACAGGGGGATAAATCCACAAATCACGTCACATCCCCAGTTTATACAAACATGCAGACGAGACAAGGCAGGACATAAATAAAAGCCTGACTCTAAATCTTTGCCATCCTCCTCCAGGTTGTCTATAACCCTGTCCTGTCCACTGGACCTGACGCTGTTCCCCATGGACACCCAGAGGTGTAAAATGCAACTGGAAAGCTGTGAGTTTTCTTAAAATAATATCACCTTAGACCTCCTCATCAGCTTGTATGTCTGCTTATTAGTATTTGGCCGCTCAAGTATTTATGAGTTGGGAATATGTTTGTTGTTTTTATAAAGCACTTGTTTTGGGGTAAATGAAAGCTTTTTGCCTCTGTTTACGAGCCAATTTCAGTGGCAAACACTTAGAGAAATGGAATAAATCATCATATTTTAAGGTTGTTGAGAAAGTCTCACAGCTAATTGAGCTTGACTGTGTTTATAGCATCTTGTTTACAAAGCTGTTTAGACCAAATAAGCAAAATAACTTCAAGTCTTTTGCCAAAGCCAACTACAGAGATGGATAGGTTTCTGCAGGTCTTTGTGCATTTACATTATAATCTTGGCAGCCTGATTGATATTTCTGTGTGCTCAACATTTAAAGATGCATCACTGACACGTGTGTATCTTTCTGTACGCGGCCCCAGTGCGTATGTTTGTATTCGTGCCTCTGCGTATTTTGACTTTTGCCGTGCTATGTGTACCTCTTTCATCTAGTTGGCTACACTACAGACGACCTGCAGTTTATGTGGCAGACAGGAGACCCGGTGCAAATGGACGCCATCGCTCTGCCACAGTTTGACATCAGACAAGAAGATATTGATTACGGAAACTGCACCAAATTCTATGCAGGAACAGGTACCTTAGATATTATTCATATATAATACATCATTATTTGCTGTTGTGTTGCCCTCCTTGAACCACAAAACTTACTTTACAACTTTAACACCAACATCATTTGAGCTACACAAAATCTTTTGACTTCTATGATTCTCAGCTTTGGGTTTTTCTTTTCTCTAGTCATTAATTATTCTCACTGAATTTAAAATATTTTATTCTGTGTCGGCTTTAACTTATAAAGTTTTGTTTCTTTTTACATTTCAGTCCCAAAAATATGTTCAGGCGCCTGCCATTTGTCTTGATTATTAGTTGTGGTCAATAATGTTTATTCACTCCTGAGTTTATTTTGTCTGAAAGATTTTTTTTTCCTTGGGCTAAAATATTAACTTGAACTACTTTTTATGGTCTTGGGATTTACTGCGCATCAGTGGAAGCCGTCTTTGAACTACACAAAGACTGTATATAAATACGGAGACTCCAAGTGAAGACATATGAAGCCAAAGTTTTGCCTTTACAGGAATTTTGCTCGACTATTTTAAGGGTGCTTCGTAGAGTACAGGTTTGCTGCTTATGTCCCTAGTGGCAGGTAGAGGTACTGCAGATAATGAAAATCTGTGACCCACAAAGCAAGAGAAGAGATAGAGTTGGTTCCAAAGTACCTTCAGTGGCTGCTTACTGCTCCTAATGTCTGCTATGTGCTAATGCTAATCGCTAATGCCAATGTTAATGCTAATGCTAATGCTATGTGCTGTGTGTTGTAGGTTGGATGAAATTAATCTTTAACTTTTAACCCAACAGTGCCAAACTCATTTAACTTCAGGGGCCACATTCAGCCCAATATGATCTGAAGTGGGCCGTACTAGTAAAATAATAACAGTAGAAAAGAGTTTATAATAAAAGAGATTATAATAATGTTTACACCTACAAATTTTTATTGAAAATGTGAATAACATGAAGAATCTGAAATGTGCAATTTTAACACTATTATGTGTCTATTGATCAGCCACTGAAGCATCTTTGAGTGTCCAAAAAAGCACTGTATAAGTGTGATATATTATTATTTATTATTATTTATACATGTAAATTACAACTTACAGATCACAATGGATCTACAAACACACAAAACATTTAGTAACAGGCTGAATATTGGTAAATTTGTTCTTACTTCTCAAGATATTTCAAGTTGTTCATATTTGTTCACATTATTCACATTTTTTCTGACAAGATAGTTTGTAAATGTAAACATTTTCATGTAATTTTCCTTTTTTATACTAAAACAAAGAGAACAGTTTGGAATTATTAGTATTTATAGGTTATTATGATAGTATTTTACTGGTCTTACCTACTTCAGATCCAATTGGTCTGAATGTGGAACTGAACTATAATGATTTTAACATTTTTGATTGTTAATATCTTCAGTGTAATTTTTGCATTTCACAAATTCAGCCCACGCACTGGATTGGACCCTTTGGTGGGCCGTATATTTGCCACCTGTGCTTTAACCTTTTAATTAGCATTATCATTTTAAAACTGTTTTCTATGTGAGCCAATCATCACCAAAATGCTAATCTGCTTCTGCATTCAGTCACATAACTTGAGACTAAACAAAGAAGCCACATTTCTTTGTTTATTTATATTTATCTTATGCTATCTCCAAATATGGTATCAACTTGTGCTGCAGTCTGTATATTTCTGCTTCACTTTTAGGAAGCTCTTTGTATACAGTCTTCGGAACTAAATCACAAAGAGTCATTATTCTTGTCACTCTATTTATCACACAAGTATTAAAACACTAAGGTAGGTTGTCAGTCAAGATGTAAAGATGTAGAGAAGTAAAGATGATGAATGTTCTTTGTTAGGTAAGATTAGTTTTATGTCTTTGATTGAAATGTTTAATCTTGCTGCATCAGATCTTAGGCAGCAGCACCCAGTCTTCAACTGCAGGATCCTACTGCAATAAAACCACAGCCATGACTTTTTATTATAATGGTAAAGGCAAAGAGATTATGGTTCCTGTCAATCACACTTGATACCCTCTTCAAAGAAAAGTGAAGCTAAAGAGCTTAGTCTGCTGTAATTTTATTAACATGGATGTTATATTTGCAGGTTTACATATGAGAAACAGTTGACTGAAACCCAATACGTAAACAGTTCCGTTATACATGTAGAAACTGTCCAGAGTCATATGTTACAGGGCTAAAGGAACGGATCATTTTAAAAGGAAAAACCCAAAGCACATATAGTAATTTTGTCGAGCAAACATCGTGTATCCAGTGCCTTTCAGTGGGGAGTAATAATTAGTGTCATCCTTTGGCAGAAAAACTTAGTATTAGAGTCATAGTGAAGGTTATGTTAAGGTAAACAAACCCTGGTTAGGCAATGGGAGGGTTTGGCTCAGAAGTAAATAAAAATACGGGGGTGGGACCCTTCTGTGTGGAGTTCTGTGTGGAGTTTGCATGTTCTCCCTGTGTTTGTGTGTTTCTCTTCGGGTTCTCCGGCTTCCTCCCACCATCCAAAGACATGCACTGATAGGTTAATCAGTTAATCTAAATTGTAAGGGTGTAATGGTGCACTTGTTTGTACCGGGGCGTTCAATACAATAAAAAACGTGTACCAAACAAATACATGTAGCCTATGTGAAGAACACAAACACTCACCTTAAGTTTCCACACAAACCTTGAAGCAGAACGCACACAGTATGAGCAGGGTGGATGCAAGTGGAACCCATGTGCAATATTTGATATCCTAGACAGACGTCTAAGTGGTAAATGCACCACTCACATGCTGGAGGTTGTTGTTTTTTTGTTTTTTTTTTGTCTAGCTTTATTGAAAATATATAGGTGTACAAAACAGAGAAATTTTGAGCAAATATCAAGATGTCAAAAGAAAAATCACCCAAACAAATAAATTAAAATAATGGAAGAACTTACAGACACAAAGAAGAATAAACAAATAATAATAATAAAAACTTAAAAAATAAAGATTTAAGAAAAATAAATAAATGAATACATCAGAGAGTAAGTTCAGTCCATTTTAAAGAAATCTTTATTAACTGTCAGAGTGTTTGTGCTTTTTTTGTTAAAGATCAATTCCACTGATTTAATATATTTTTCAAATTCAATCAGAAGGACTTTAAAATTTGGGCGTGTTTTAGCATATTTACCGTCTATTCTAAATAACGTATGTCGTGTTCAAAATATGCAAGTACATTTTGAGATGTTATAGCTATATTTTCATTACATTTAGATATGAGATAGTTTTCCTTTTTAGACCAGAAGTCAGAAGAGCGCACACAAAAACAAAATAAGTGTGAAGTAGTTTCAGGATAAGAATACACATGCTGAACGTGAACCAGCGTCACAGCTCAGAGCAGCGTCACAGGTACAAAGCCAGAGTTGGAAGACCCTCTGTCTTCTCCAAAGGCTCTGATTTGGGAGCTTTACAGATTCCCTGTCAGTTATGTCAATAGAGAGAGACAAGTCGACAAATCAAGAGTGATGTGCCTGCATTGTTTGGTGTCCTTCACTATACTGAAAACGTACCGAACCAAAATTTTTCTGTATCATTACACCCCTACTAAATTCCCCATAGGTGTGAATGTGAGATTGTCTCTGTATCTCAGCCCTGTGATGAACTGGTGACATGTCCAGGGTGTACCCCACCTTCGCCCATAAGTCACCGCGATAGGCCCAGCGACCACCGTGACCCTAGTGAGGATAAAGCAGGTTCAGAAAATGAATGAATAAATAAAAATAGGAAATTTTCATATAGCATAAACATCAATTCTGGTTCTTTTTTTTAATTTATCTTTTTATGAGCAATGTAACAGTACATACAAAGGAGCAGAATTACAATGCATTCATTATACGTTGCCTTTTGTATCATTTTTCCCCATGCCCAATCCAACCCCAAGGCCCTCCGAGAAGGGGCAACGGCAGAAACAAGAACATCATAACAGTCTCTGAGCAGTAGAAAATCAAATAAGTACAAGCAGTATCAAATCTGTGATGTACAAGAATATTAACTGTGCTAATGGAAATAGAAGAAAACAAAAATAAATATAAAATTAATTAAAAAAATTAAGTCATAGCTTGTAGATACCTGTGTTTACTTTTAAATATTAGACATTACCTAGATGTATCAAATGTGACAATAATTGGTAGACAGAACAAATTACAAAAAAAACAACAACAATACCTAAACAATAATAAAATAGAGTAGGGTGGAGGTGTGAGAGATCAATCTGAAGGCAGTGTTTGTAAAGACTGAAAGTAATCTAAAAAAGATTGCCATTTATTAAAGAATTTAGTTGAGGAGCCTTGTAATGAGAGTCGAATCTTTTCTAATTTAAGAAAAAACATAACATCTCTAAGCCAAAATGAAATAGACGGGGGTTTAGGAGACTTCCACAAAAATAAGATACGTCGTCTTGCGAGGAGGGATGTAAAAGCTATTATATCAGACTCTGTTTGGTTAAAACAAGAGTCAACAGGGAGCCCAAATATCACTATAAAAGGGCATGTATTGATATTTTTCCTAAGAATATTAGTCATGATCATAAAGTAACAATTCTGGTTCTTTGAGTGACAGTGAAAATGTGCACACCTCCTTTAGGTAGCCCACATAGTCATTTTAGAGTCAACAAGCACATGCTACTTTTGGCAGATGGAAGAATCTGTGTGGTCATCTGGGTTTTCTTTATCATTAGGTGGAGGTAGATATGATGGATAACACACTCAGACTGTTTGTCACATCAGCCGGCACACATATTTTTTTCCTCCTAGATGGCAAAGCACTAAAAATATATTGTAAAAGAAAAAAAAAAAAAAAAAAAAAAAACCCAGAGAGGTGCCAGTAATGTGCATATAATCAAACCAGTGTGACTACAAAAGGACAATTTCAATAAAATGGAAAATCTCTAACAGCCAAGAGGAGGTATGACCTCAGTGCTCTCACACTTGGGAGGCACACTGCTGGCAATGAGTCAGCCTTTTAACAGGTTGCTATGGCAACCTGGCGAGACACAAAGATCACCTCTGTGTGCGACTGGTTCGAGCCTGCTCTGCGACACAGGCAGCTCTTATTTGCTGTATAAAGCTCACCCAGAGATCCCACGGGTTATTTAAACATGACTTCAGTCCATCCACTTCACCATCCCATCAGAGCCGCAAACCAGCCTCCAACGGCAGAAACACAACACAGCTGCAGGAGATCTGTGTCGAGATGTTTATTCCATACTCGCCTTACATCAACAAGACTTCCCACGGTGCTGGATCTATTAATGTAATCATTTATTTGCAGGCGTTTATCTTTATTATTGTTAGAAATAATCATCTAAAAATAGCTGCATATTCCTATTTTTGGTGTTTGAAGGGCTGGTCCAGGCCCATCTTCATATTTGGTATATTTTAATTTAGAATCAGTAAGACTGTTTACATGACCATGAACATCCAATAACTGGAAGTAATCAGATAATTGTAATAATCTGATCTGACACGTTTACATGCGCTGCAGAAACACAATAATCAAAAAAACATTGTTAAGACATTCATTCATTCATTCATTTTCTGAACCCGCTTTATCCTCACTAGGGTCACGGGGGTCGCTTGGAGCCTATCCCAGCTACATAGGGGCGAAGGCGGGGTACACCCTGGACAAGTCGCCAGTTCATCGCAGGGCTGACATACAGAGACAAACAATCACTCTCACATTCACACCTATGGGCAATTTAGATTAACCAATTAGTGCATGTCTTTGGATGGTGGGAGGAAGCCGGAGTACCCGGAGAGAACCCACGGGGAGAACATGCAAACTCCACACAGAAAGATCCCACCCCCCGTCAACTGGTGTTGGAATCGAACCCAGGACCTTCTTGCTGTGAGGCACGAGTGCTAACCACTGCACCACCGTTTCGCCCCGTGTCATTAAGACATTTTAGTTCATTATCGGATTTTTTTCAGAGTATGTGCATAACCTACATAGTGGTGGTAGAATCAAACTTCCTATTATTTGACTACATCACCTCCATTCTCTACGATTTCTTTTTTTTTCTTGGTTTAACACATACACAGATGTAAAAGAACAAAATAGATCAGATTAACAGGTATACGTTCATAAAAACATTGGAGTATTGGGGAGATATCCAGGTCTTTTAATCTGATTTATCATTGTAATAATAATAATAATAATTTAGAATCAGTGAGACTGTTAACATGAACATAAACATCCAATAGCAGGGAGTAATCAGATAATTGTAATAATCTGATCTGATGTGTCAGAAACACAATAATTAAAAAAACTTTGTTAAGACGTTTTAGTCCATTATTGTATTTAGTAGTAGTAGTTGTAGTACTAGTAGTAGTTTGTTTGGGTGTTTAATTTCTTTAAACAACAAACAAAAACAACATTTCCATTGTTCTATATACAATGCGACTGAAAGGGTTTAGGCTGAAGTAAAGACTTATTTTGCCTAGCTCTATTTACACTTAACAGAGTGTTTCCACAAGAAAACAAACAAACAATAACAAAAAATTCAGTGTTATCATTGTGAAATATAAAACAGAAGAGCACACATATTTGATTTTAATTCAGGTAAATTATGCCCTTATCTCAACTACCAATATTAACAGGGTGCGATTTGTCCAAAAAAACAGAGAGGGGGGGGTGATTTTTGTGTGAGTATGGGGGGGGCAGTTATATATGTGAGGGTGCGGCCCATAACTAACGAAACTAATGCTGGCGTGGAGCGAAAGTGAAACTTTACATACTTTCATCATCCAACTCCCAGGTTCTCTTCCTTTCTTATACAGCAGATCTCACATGAAATTTTCACAGTTTCCAACCTGTATCCACTGGACCCCCTCCACTGCTCTATGACCCCCCCCACAAATGCTGGGCCCCATGAATTTTTCACATTTACCCCCCTTTAGAGCTCCCCAGTGCATGGGGATGTTTGTGAATTCTGAGACTGCGGACAGTTTGGTTCAGGTGAATGTTAGTGCCAGTAATGTAGGATATAGGTGAAAGATAGGTTGGGGCGGTTGTACCTCAGGTGGTAGAGCGGGTTGTCCAATAACTGAAGGGTTGGCGTTGGGTTCGAATCCCGCTCTGTCCTAGTCAGTCTGTTGTGTCCTTGGGCAAGACACTTCACCCTCCCTGCCTCCAGTGCCACCCACACTGGTGTATGAATGTTTGGTGGTGGTCGGAGGGGCAAATTGGCAGCCACGCCTCTGTCAGCCTGTCCCAGGGCAACTGTGGATACATATGTAGTTCACCACCACCAGAGTGTGAATATGAGAGCGAATGAATAACACTGGTCTACAAGGAAAATGCTTCCAGAATAAAAGTAATGAAATTTTACCACACGAGAGTCACTGATAAAGAAAAATACAGTAAAAAATGCTGGTTGGCTGAACTTTCCAAGATACAGCCTTGGGTCAAAATGTGAAATTCAAGAATTAATGAGAGAATGGGTTTGACTCAAAAGGAATATTTGTCTCAGAGCTACAAGATCTACTTCAAAACACTGTCTGCACATTAGAATACATTCACTTTACAGGTTCTATTTAGTGGACGATTTATAAAACTATTATATAAATGTACATAAACCAATATATATGTGTAATAACACTTAATCATATACCTAGAAAACATCAGCAAACTGGCACTTTTGTCATTTATTTTCCAATTAATCTTGTTAAAATACATAACATTTAGCACATTTAATCTCTGAAGCAAATCATTTCTAAAAAAAATGCAGACCAGTGTAATGGGTCAGCAATGTAAAGCACTTTGGGTGTCTAGAAAAGCGCTATATAAATCCAATCCATTATTATTATTATTATTATTATTGTTATTATTATTATTATTATTATTATTATTATTATTATTAGAAAACTCACAACCTGCCTGTTATTTCAATTGGTTGGTTGGGATGTAAAAACCAGAGGAGGGGTTGATCCCACCCCTCACCCCCCCAACAAATCGCACCCTGAATATTAATCCTAGTTAATCCTCTTTCAGAGTACGTCCATAACCTACGTAGTAATGGTAGAATCAAACTTCTTATTATTGTCTTCTGCTCACGTTTGACTACATCACTTCCATTCTCTACATTTTTTTTTTTTTTTTCATATGCGCAGATGTACAAGAACAAAATAAATCAGATTAACAGGCATACATTCATAAAGACAGTGGAATATTGGGGAGGAATCCAGGTCTTTTAATCTGATTTCTTCTCATAGTCAGATATATAAAGCATATCACATTACGCTGCTTACATAATCACTTGAATAATCTGATAACTCCAGAAATCAGATAATGAAGTCGCAGTATTAATGTGCATGTAAACGAGCTTGGTGCGTTTTGGGGAGCTGCCCTTGAATACTCAAACAGCTCATAACTTTAACAAAGTTAGCTGAAATGATGTTAGCGTACTCGCACCCGTTGACCTTTTTGCCTCTTCTTCTTTGCTCTGTGTACTACTTCGCTGCACACAGCTGTGTTGTGGAGGAATAAAAGCAGGCTGATCAAATAGAGGACTGAACCGGGCTCCTGCCTTTCCTCTAAATGTCTGATGTGGATTTAATAGACCAAGTCTGTGAAGGGCCATTTCTCCCACCCGCTGTGTTTCAGATCCTCCTAAGTACACATTAGACCTCATAATGGTCAAAATGTTTAAATTGATGAAGCTGGCATGAATGCACCGTTAGTTTTGTTGCTTTAAGGTAAGACTCCTCTGGGCAGAAGGTTCAGCCTGGTGTTCAGACTCACAGTTGAACCCCAGCTATCGGAGTATTTCTTCAGTCTGTGTCTTGTCAAACTGAATGCAGGTATTCAAATGCAAAGACTTTTCAGAATAAAAGTTACGAAGTATTTTCAGGTGTTGTGCAGTGACGATAAACCACTTAAATAGTATGAGTAAACCCCTAATAAAAGTTACTCAACCCACTAAGTTAATTTATTACATGAATATTTGTGAATAAGGTAAAATTAGATAAGATAAGATAAGATAAGATAAAAAAAAGATAAGATAAGATTAGATAAAATAAGATAAAATAAGATAAGATTAGATGAGATAAGATGAAATAAGATAAGATAAGATAAGATGAGATAAAATAAGATAAGGTAAGATAAAATCAAATAAGATAAGCTAAGATAAGATTAGATAAGATAAGATATGGTAAGATAAGATAAGATAAGATAAGAAAACCCTTATTTGTCCCAAAATGGGGAAATTGTAGCGTTACAGCGGCAGAGTACAAGAGCAGCAGTGGAAAAGAGTTCCAGGATCAAAAATATTTAAGATAAGTAGAATCAGAAAAATATAAGAAATATAAAAATAAACCTAAACATAGAGTGTGCATCTACCTATCGCAACCTTTATCGACAGAAACTAGAATAATACTCTCTTATGTACAGTGAGTGATTAACAGTAAGTGACTAAAAGTATTGCACAGGGTGACTGCAGATGAATGTATATGTTTACGTTTTTACTTAGTTCTCACTGAATCTTAATTTTACAATATAAATGTTACTTGTTTTTAATTAATAGCTATATCATACTGGAAGGTCTCAGAGCATGTGTGTGTGTGTGTGTGTATCTGCACAATTCTGAGAAATTGAGATGTTTTTAACTGGCTAGTTTGGTACCGACAGTTGAGGAATAGTCCCATCTGCACATTAAATATCTCGGTAAGTTGATAGGAACAATATTTTTGGAGATATTAGTCATTTTGGAATATAATAGCCTAATAATCACGTAGCTCGGTTGACCAGAATAGCAGTACCACGCTGCAAGACAGGAAAGTTAAAAACAGGAATGATGCATTTACTAATTTCAATCCCTAGATATTGTTATTATTGTGACCTGTAGTTCCCCACAGGTCAACGCGCTAGTATAAAGTTATTTTTTTGAGTGCACCTGATTCTACTTTTTCAGTTTTAGCTGTGTTATGAAGCTATTTTCTCTTAAATTACCCCTGTAAAGTGAATTTATTTAATCGTTTGGAACTGTTTCTCCTTCTTCGTGCAGGGTACTACACTTGTGTGGAGGTTATCTTCACCCTTAGTGTGTTTGTGTGTGTATCTGCACAGTTCTGAGAAATTGAGATGTTTTTAACTGGTCAGTTTGATACCGACAGTTGAGGAATAGTCCCATCTCCACAGTAAATATCTCGGCAAGTTGATAGGACCAATATTTTGGGAGATATTAGTCATTTTGGGATACAATGGCCTTATAATCACGTAGCTCGGTTAACCGGAATAGCAGTACCACGCTGCATTAGGGGTGTGTACTGGCAAGAATCTGGTGATACGATACAAATCATAATACTAGGATCACGATACGATATATCACAATATATCATGATACTGTTAAAAAGGCAATTTTTTGTTTGTTTCTTTTTTTTCAAAGATTATTTCCTGGAAGAATATAATTACACCAGAAATATGCACAAATACTAAACACTAGGGATGTCCGATATTATCGGCCCAATATTGGCATAAAAATGTAATATCAGTGAATATCGTTATCAGTTTTTTGCCTATCATTAAAACCGATAAAATAATGCCTTGATTTCGCCGGCATTTACCGACACGTAAATGAAGCATTGTTTGTAGCTGAAAGAAATGTGCAGTTTTCAAAATTGTACAGTAGAGTTGCCACACTGTAATAGACTCATGGAGGGAGGGAGAGAAAATAAATAAATATACCATTTTTTCCACAACTTAAGTTGAAGTATGTATTCTTTGCACAGACAGTGTTTACATTTTGAAAGCCTTGTTGCATTTGAGAATGCATCCAATGGGGCATCACAAGAAAATTAGGCATGATGTGTTATTTCCATGACAGGAGATATGTGATGTTACCTAAAATTAGTTTAATACCCCACATATATCGGCAGCGGTATCGGTAGATGTTGGAATCGGAAATTAAGCGTTGGACAATATCGGCATATCGGTTTTTGCAAAAACGCCAATATCGGACATCCCTACTAAACACGTTTGTATTTGATCAGAACAGGATCTAATGTAATATCACAACATTTTTCTCTTTCTCCTAGTTTCCAAAGGAACTAAAATGTGTCTCTCAGACAGTTAAAGGAGCTTTTAGGATCCTTCAAATTACCATTATGTAATAAAACAGTGTTAAATAATAATAAGTAAGATATAAACAATAAAAAAAAACAAAAATGAACCTCAGCCATATCTGCATTTGAATAAATACCTAAAAATATCGATACAGCACTTTTTAATATCGATACAGTATTGCGAAATGAAATATTGTGATATATTGCAAAACCGATATTTTCTAACACCCCTACGCTGCATGACAGGAAAGTTAAAAACAGGAACGACGCATTTACTAACTTCGGTCCGTAGATATCAGTATTAATATGACCCATAGTTCCCCACGGGTCAACATGCTAGCATAAAGTTATTTTTTCAAGCGCACCTGACTCTTCTTTTTCAGTTTCATAAGAAGCTGTGTTTGCTCTTAAATAACCCTTCTAAAGTGAATTTATTTAATCATTTGGAACTGTTTCTCCTTCTTGGTGCAGGGTACTACACTTGTGTGGAGGTTATCTTCACCCTTAGGCGACAGGTTGGTTTCTACATGATGGGTGTTTACGCCCCCACGCTGCTCATCGTAGTCCTCTCTTGGCTGTCCTTTTGGATCAACCCTGATGCGAGCGCTGCCAGAGTTCCTTTGGGTGAGGATTATTTTCAGTCTATTGATCATTTTAACCATCTCACACTGGTGTCACAAGGACATCAGATGTGTAAATACTTCTCACTGTTCGGGTATTGGCTGTACGTGAAAGGGAAATAGGTGAATGTGTCTGTCACCAAGGTAATTTGGTGTGAAATCCTAAAAAAATTTTGGCATAAAAAGACATAAGGAAAGATTAGGGGGGTTGTAAAGGCAGATCTCTCTGGAGGATTTGTGGGTTTTTCAGGATCACTGACAGTAAGGCCTCACTCATCTCCATCATGACTTCATCAATCACTCTGACAGCATGAAGGACTTTATCAATCAAGCATGGTCCGATACACACCGTTGTTTTGTATGTGATGAATCACTGTGTTACAGCTGTAATTGACAGAAGGGACACACAGCAGTGGACCATTTTATATATCTGTTCCATTTTTCTGCATACTCCTGCTAAAAAACAAACATCAGGATAAAAAAAATCACATGTCAAATGCATTCATTGCTGCAATTGATGAATGCAAGAAACAGTAGCTGCTTTTGGTACGTTTTTCACATGTGTTGCATTATCAGGATCATTGAAAAGCATTAAAAGTCATTAAATAGATTTTGTGAAAATTAAGGCCTTAAATGGCATTAAAAATTATTACATTTGACGTCCAGAGGCTTTAAAAAATTCAATGCACTTGAAGGGAGAAAAAAAAGCATTGTTATTCACGTTTTATTTTGATTATGTAAATATTTAATAATTTTGATTGGAAGTATAGTGTGATGATTGACAGGCGGAACCCTTTAATTGGCTATTGTTTATGGCCAATACATGAAGTCATCAACACTGGATGCTTGGAATGTAACGTGCTGTGAGCGTGCTCATGCTGTGGCGAAAGAGCGGAGGGAATATTAGCAAATGTCAGAAAAATGGGAAAATGCAAATTTCAGCAGAAGTGTTCGGAGGAGGAACTGTTCAGAACCTGGTTAAAGCCTGTCGAAGGTAAACTGGCACACTTCTGTATATAAAACTGTATCTGCAGTAGGACATGGGCATTAAATTTGTTTAAAGTGGCATTAAAAAGCATTAAATTAGATTTGCTGATACCTGCAGAAACCCTGATTATATTAAAATGGTAAAGATCCCACAGAGCGGTGAAGTCCCACCCCCTTTAGCGGTGCCCAATGAGACCGAACGTCAGAAAAATATGACTGGTAATCAATGGCGGGAGACAAATAATTGCTTGAATTGTGCCACCATCTACACATATGATATTTGGCAGTGTAAAATATATTTGTCTAAGTCAAGAGAGTCACAGTTTGTGGCTAAGATATTCAAGTAACATCTATTTTGTAAGAAATAGCTCAGTAGACTTCAGCTTTTTCTGGACATGATGCATGTATTTCACCTTGTTCTTCAGGAGTTAGGTGAACAGGTAAGGAAAAGAGGCAAAAATCACTAAAAATCCTGTCAATTTTATGGGGCAGGGACATATACACTGACCCAGAACAGACTGTGGAAACAGAAAGTTACAATTTCATGACTGTCAGGACTTTCAGGTGTGTAGTCTTTCTATTCATGTATTCTCAGTGTGAAATATCAACAGTTTTACAACAAACTGCAACTTTCCTGACTTGGAATTATCTTTTAAACTGACAAATATCATTATGTTGGATGACGTAGGCCTAATTCAAAGCAGATATATATATTAAAAAAAATACTTGTCTCTTGCCACTGACTATATAACACAATTTTTCTGCAACTGGAAGGAGCAGGACCTTGTCTCTCTATTCAGCTCTGCAAAACATATTTACATTAAACTGTTAAAAAGGATAAAATTGGGATTCGCAGCCTGTCACTGCTTCAGATTTCCAGGGTATACTGCCTAATAAAATATTTATAGATAATACTAAAACCTAAGAAAATGTGAAATAAAGCATCTGCTGAGCTGTTTTTGGTAGATTCTACCTTTATTTGATAACAGATAGATGTTGGAAGATAGAAAATACTGATAAAAAGCTGGGTATTGGACCTGGGAGTCGCTACTCAGGGCATCGTTAACCCTTGTGAAAAGTGCACTAACTACTCTGCTCTCACATCACCCTCAGACAGTTATTTTCACTGTTAAACTGTAATGAAACAGTGACATTCTGCCACATACATGTTCTCTGAAGGCTTCCACTAAAAACTGGATGCTGAAATCTAATAATATTTGAAGCATGCAGGGTTGGGGTCTGACAGCTGGAAATGAGAGCAGGCTGTTTCTGCTCAAACCTTTTGTTAATCAGTGTGGGCAACAGGGTTTGTTGAGGAGGCAGAGGGAACGAGGAGGCGCTCAGCTGGCCAACGGGGCACACCTGATCCCTATTAACCCAATTAATGGAGGGCTGTGCAGAGCTGCATGAGGAGCAGCACTGTTTTCCAAACCAGGGGAGCACACAGTTCTCCTCCCAGCCCGGGGAAGATCCAGCCAGATTACCAGACTGTAGAGCGTGAGCCTCCAGGGAGACACGAGAACAGTGTTTTACTGGTGCTGCTTCATTCACATTGTGTTTGTTGCTTATTTGGGAAAAAAAATCACAGGCAATAACCAGAAATGATTTGTAAAGTCCCAGTTGCTACCAGTAGTGATTGTTGGCAGAGACATGCTGTCACAAAGCTTTCACCAAGTGGTTTCAGGGCGAAGTCAAGGGAAGGTTAACATCTGGTCAAAAAAATGTAATTGCAACTAGAAAAGCACTCAGAGCGCAGACCTCCACCAAGGCAGATCAATGTGGTCGTCCCCCCCCCCCCCCCCCCCCCCATCACGGCCAAAATTTAAAATTTAATCATTTGTTCCTTCTGCCAGTATCAACATTTCTTGAAAATTTCATCAAAATCCATCCATAACTTTTTGAGTTATCTTGCTAACAGACAAACAAACCAACAAAAATTTTTATATTTTTCATTTAAAAATATTTGAAACTACATTTTTCCCTTTGTGTATGTTTAAGATGGCATTTAGACCTTTCCAATTCTGTGTAATATTTGTCTTAAACTCGTCTGGTTCAAAAGTTATGATTCAAAAAGCAGTGGGCTGTCCATCTGTGACGCCCTTGACCGCGCCCTTCACTTATTCAACACACATTTCATCATGTCTTTATTGTCACCATTTGTTTTCTCTTGCATTGACATGTGAAGTTAATTTGCATGAATAATTTGTTTTTGTATTAATCGTTAAGCTTAATTCAAAATTGTTGAATTGTGTCTTTTTTCATGAAATTCTGCATATTTTCCCTTTAATAAAAAAAAAAAGACCATTGCGTTAAAATGTCTTATTTCAAGTAAAATTATCTTAAGAAAATTGTACTTACCAAGTTTTCTTAGCAAAATATACTTGTTTCAAGTCTTCATTGTAAGATTTTTTTTATCTATGGTGTATATATGTATATATGTCAGGGTAGAGACTGCGATCTGGTAGGATCGGCGATTCTACCAGTAGAAACTCCGATCAGAGTCTCTACCAGTAGAAACTCCGATCAGAGTCTCTACTGGTAGAAACTCCGATCCGAACCCTAACCCTAACCCTAACCCTAACCCTAACCCTTCTACTGGCAGGATCGGAGTTTCTACCAGTAGAGACTCTGATCGGAGTTTCTACTGGTAGAATCGCCGATCCTACCAGATCGCAGTCTCTACCCTTACATATATATACTGTATTGGGGGTCAGTCCACCTCAGTTCACCCAATAAGTTAAACCCCACCTCCTCCAATTTAGATGAAATTTGGTGTATGAGTAATTCATAGCCAGAAAAGCCGAACTATCAAATTTTAACTTTATCGGACCAAGGGTATTTGAGATATCACAATTTAATTTTTTCACTTTTTTGTGAAAAATGGCATGTATATGTATGTATCAGCAAAACTGCGAGTAAAACTTTCTTGAGGGCAAACAGTTACTGTTTCCATCATACTCATCTCCCAATAATGTAGCTGGTTTTGTTTTAAATATTGCTTAAAATTTGTTGGAATATCTAAGCGGGGTAGCTCAAGATGAAAATTCTTGGAACAAAAATGATCTTTCAAGATAAAAATTCCAGATTCAAGTCAGTTTATCTCAGTCAGATGTTCATTTTTTGCAGTGTACACATGTGTGGGGTAAGCCTATATCATGCAGACAATGTTTCCATACTGGATTATTTCACTTACAGACTAACATTGCACATGGTGGAACTGCCATGTGAAAGTCAGTTTGTACTCGACTTATGTTCCCTGGAAATATATGCAACCCTCTTCTATTTTCAGCCTTTGTGTTATATGTCAGTGCCATCAGACAGTATTAGAAAAACACCTTTGTCCGACCATGAGTGCATGGATATGATAATTCATTGTTATCACACTTTAGTTGCTTTCTCCATCCTCCCTCCAGTCGTTTATCACCACTTTCATCCCATCATCACCCCAACTCCTCCTGGAAGCCTCCTCTGACTCCTCTCTAAATGGGATCAGTCCAGGTCAGTCGACACACTGGTGCTGGACTACTTTCATTATTACACTGTGTGTGTTCGTGTGAGGGGTTTTTTTTGTGTTTGTGTGTATACATCCAGGTGTGCAACTATGTTTTTTTTTTTTTTTGTAAATTTTCATGTCTGCACAAGTCGATTTATCCCACAGTGGGGAAGTGAAATCATCTCAGAGCAAAAATAGAGGAAGACTTCCTGTTGTCTGTTTTATCTCTGATGTGAAAGACAGGTTTATTCTGTACAGCAGCTGAATAACTCATAACAGACAAACAAAGCAATTTCAGTATCACTTTTATGTTTCTGTTTCTGGTAATAGATGGGTTTTCAGGATGACAATGCTCTTTTTCAAAGCTCGTTGAAATCCACTGAGAAAGGGGCGGCGTGATTAGAAAGTCTGAACCCTCCGTGAACCGCCGCTTGATGAGTGACCGTAATGAGGCCTTGAGGCAAAACCCATCGGTCATTCCAATGCATTTATTGTCTCTGATGAAGCATTACCGGACAAGAAGGGGAGTGAACACTTTCGCTGGGGGCGAGGAAGCCCTCTTAGGACCAACTGTAATTATTTTCACTCTTGCTGAGAAGAATTGCTGCTGTACGAGGGGAATCTCTAACCTGTAATCCTGTTGCAATCAGAGATAAAAACAATTTAAAGTCACTCTGTCATTAGAAACTGCCGGAGCTCTCGGACTCATCCTATAAAAGAAGTAATAGACTGATCATTAAACCTAATTGCATTCAAGTTGTCAGAAACCCTTTGTGGATACAAGCATTTTATTATAGTGTCGCTTTTTGCAAGTTCGGGGATTTATTTGTTCGCTATTATGTGCATTAAGGTGGGAATGAATCAGAAATGGAACAAATCCCAAACTGAATTTTAAAAAAATGTAGGTTGGTTACACATGAGCAACAGTTAATTCATGCTATCACAGTTTTTAACCATTAAAGGGGTCATATTTTGCTAAATCTGAGGGAAAAGGTGGTCAAAACAAGTGAAATATCTGTCCATCCAGCAAGAAAATTTCACTTGACTAGATTTCTCATTTAATTATTTGACAGGGACGATGCAGTCAAACATAGACTACAAACAAAAAGTTTAGGTTATTTCTTTTTTTTTTTTTTTTTTTTGGCTTTTTTTTGGGTCATTTTTGCCATTTGTAAATAAAACTAGGTCTGGTCATTGAAAAAATGTGTTTCAATTCAATTCACACACAAAAAAGTAAAAAGCACTGTGCAAGAGTCCCAACTGAAAAAAATAGGCCAGAAATTAAAAATGTCCTTAATTTTTTGTTTGTATTGTAGCTTGCAGCTGATGTGATGCATATGGAGTTTATAACTATTAAAAATTTCCAACTCCTGTCCCTAGTGTCCCTTGAATTAAGATTGTTTAATCTAGAAATAAGCATGTCTACAGATGTATCAACACTTAAAATAACAAATTAACTCTGAAAACAAGATAAATTATCCAACAGTTCAAAATCTATGTTTTGTTTTGTTTTTTTTAAATCTTGGTAAGAACCAAATAATTTGCAGTGGGGAAATTATACAGGTAACAGCAGTAACATACAACAAGCAATGTTCAAATGAAGTCATGTATCTGTATGTTTGTTTTTGTTTTTTTGTTTTCTTCCATGACTTCTTACTACCTGTTTTATTTCTAAGGACTAAGTAAAATTACTTTGTCTTGTTGCATATCTGAAATAAACTAAAGTAAAAAAAAAAAAATTAAAAAAGTGCAGAGAAAAACACAGGTAGAAAAACCACAAATGAGTGAAAAATGAAAATATAAAGAGAAAAATAAGAAATTTGGTATTTATGTACACTACAAACCAAAAGTTTAGGATATTTCTTTTTTTTTTTTTTTGGTCTTTTTTTGTCATTTGTAAATAAAACTATGTCTGGTAATTAAAAAAATGTGTTTCAGTTCACACACAAAAAAGTAAAAAGCGCTGTGCAAGAATCCCAACTGAAAAAATAGCCCAAAAATTACAAATATCCTTAACTTTTTGTTTGTATTGTAGTTACAAGCTTGTAGCTGATGTGATGCATGTGGAGTTTATAACTATTAATAATTTTCAACTCCTGTCCCTAGTATCCCTTGAATTAAGATTGTTTAATCTAGAAATAAGCATGTCTACAGATGTATGAACACTTAAAATAACAAATTAACTCTGAAAACAAGATAAATTATCTAACACTTCTAAATCTAAGTTTGCTTTTTTCTTGGTAAGAACCAAATAATTTGCAATAGGGAAATTTCACTGTCACAATTTTTGTTTTTTCGTTTTCTTCCATGACTTCTTACAACCTGTTTTATTTCTAAGGACTATGTAAGATTACTTGTCTTGTTGCATATTTGAAATAAACTAAAGTAAAAAAAAAAAAAAAAAAAAAAATGCAGAGAAAAACACAGGTAGAAAAAACCACAAACGAGTGCAAAATGAAAATATAAAGAGAAAAATAAGAAATTTGGTATTTATATACACTACAAACAAAAAGTTAAGGATATAAAATTTTTTTGGTCATTTTTTTGCCATTTGTAAATAAAACTATGTCTGTTCATTAAAAAAATGTGTTCAATTCACAAAAAAAGTAAAAAGCACTGTGCAAGAATCCCAACTGAAAAAAAAAGCCCAAAAATGGAAAATAAACTAAACTTTTTGTTTGTAGTGTAAATAAAGATTTAGAATTAAAAATTAAGTATTATTTCCATATTTACATCATCATGTGACATGTGCGCTAAACCACTCGTTAAATAAAAACAGAAGGAATCATGGGACATCTAGAGGAAATACACATACATTCACGATGCACAGTAGTTGTTTTCCACTGAGCTCCTCCTCTGTTCTCCAAGGTTACCTGTCCGTCCTCTCATTACAGGGATCCTCTCGGTGCTTTCCCTGTCCTCCGAGTGCACCTCCTTGGCCTCGGAGCTTCCTAAGGTGTCCTATGTCAAGGCCATCGACATCTGGCTCATCGCCTGCCTTCTGTTTGGTTTTGCCTCGCTGGTGGAGTATGCTGTGGTTCAAGTGATGCTCAACAGCCCCAAACGCATCGAGGCAGAGAAGGCAAAGATAGCATCCAAGGAGAAGGCCATGGGAAAGAGTCCGTCCACCAGGAACAACACAGTCAACGGGACCGGGGGGACGCCGCTCCACGTCAGCACCTTACATGTCAGTGGATCTGGTTTGATACGTTCAGTGTGTGTGGCGTGTATGTGTATGTGGGGGTGTGGTTTTAGTGATTACAGGAGTTAGAAGAGTGATAAATGAGAACACACAGAAGTATTGTTGGCAGTTTAGTTTGTTGCATTAATTTACTTCACATGACACTGAAAAAAATCCAAATCGTACTGAGTGAATTTTTCTCATTTCTAGTCAAAATATCTCATCACACTACTACTAGTGGGTCAAAACTAGGGATGGGAATCGTTAAGAATTTAACGATTCCGATTCCATTATCGATATTGTTTATCGATCTGATTCTCTTATCTTATTTCACTGGGTGAGGGAATAAAAGAGCACAAACAGGTGTGTTTGCATTAACTGTCTTTTAAATTTCCATCTCTGCACAGAAAATAGAACATATACAGTTTGTACAAATAATAATAACAGATGATGCTGGCCTAGTTCAGGGATGGGGGAGGGCGTACAGTGAAAGTGAAACTAAAGACACTTTACTAATTCCTCTATTGCTGCATTTCTACTACATGGAACCGACTCGACTCGGCTTTGCTTGTCTCCCGTTGTTGTGCACCTCATTTCCTTTCCCTTCTTACCTTCGGAAACTTATATTTGAGGAGTTACGACGTTTGTTGCCCGCACCGGAACCAGAACTGGCCCGGTGTTCACTCTGCCGCTACATTCACAGGCGTTGCTAAGCAGAGTATCAAATACGTGACATTCCTGTAAATGATTCACATGCTGTGGACAAATGTTTTAGCTTATTGGAGGGATTCCACCCTTTTGAAGACATGGAAGCTTTGACAGTGTTCCAAGTAAGTGGACCTGGTGTCGTCTGTTTAGACCGTTTCTGCCTCAACGCCATGTTGGCTACGTTCTGACCAAAACAATGCAGCGTACGTGTGACATCATCGCGCATGCGCAACAAAGGCAGAATCGATAAGCAGAATCGTTAAGCAGGCAGGCAAACGATTCCAAAGAATCGAGCTACTGGGAACCGGTTCTCAAAAAAGAACCGGTTCTCGATTCCCATCCCAAGTCAAAACACAGTAATGTCCCCTCAGAGAGCGAACTTTAATTGGTCGCCATTCCAACATTTATTTCAATATAAAGTAGTTCCTTGTTTTGGATAATCCCTTATGGTCCAACTAAAGCAAAAATGAATTTAAAAGTAAAAATGTGGGTCATTTAGCAACACTAATCTGTCAAATTGTCTCTAAAATACTGTGTTTTGACCCTTGTTCAATCATCATCCTCATCATCATCATCTTTATTTCCAGACTCAGGAGTCCATTTAAAAACAAACAAACAAGCAACAAATAAAATAAATTAAAAAAAAAACAGTTTGAAAACACACAAATAACATCACCAATATTATAAAAGACAACTGTATCAGTGTCGCCACAAGGATGACTGGTATCGCACCGAGCTATGACTGGGATTTATCAACAGCATAAGGATGGAATTCTGAGAATCGTTCAATCAACAGATAAATTTGTACATTAAGTTTCTCATAAGAGCCTGAAAAGGGTTAACTCCTGCATTGAAAAATAACTCACTTACACTAGACAGTACACTGTAAAAATCTAAATCTTATCAAGTGTATTTTTCTCAAATCTTGTCAGAATATCTCATCACACTTGAAATAAAACATAATCACCTAGAGTAACTTTTCAGTGAGATATAAGAACTTATTTTTAGACAATAGATCTGGAAAATCTTATTTCAAGAAATCTTACCAAGAAAATTTTCACTTGTTCCATTGGCAGATTTTTTGCTTAATTCAAGATTTTTTTTCTTAATTTAAGCAAAAAATCTGACACTAACGCACCCGCATGCATGACAATTTCACTCATGCCCACCCCAGTTGAGAATCTTTGCTCTAAATCAACAATGATGTCAGATCAGTATCAGGTATTGACTGATAGGCACATTCCCAGCATCGGTATCGGCATCAAAACCGAAAAAGTCAGATCAGCGAATCCTTAAACTGACTTCTATACAGTCGCGGAAAAAATTATTAGACCATCTAAAGTCATCAAAACAATGATTATGCAATCAAGTACTAACTCCTGTGTGTATCATGTGACTCAAACAGACAGAAAAGAAAACGCAGAATGTCTAAAAGCACTGTTTTTGTCAGTACAATGCCATAGATATTGATGTAAGAACTGAAGTGATTTTGGTTATTGTCAAGAAAACATGGAAAATGGATAGATATCAGCTCTGAAATTAAACTATTTTAGTTGCTTTCATTATATTTGTCCAAACAAATGTACCTTTAGTTGTACCAGGCATTAAAATGAACAAGAAACTGAAGAAAACAAGGGTGGTCAAATAATAATATTTAACTGAAATCTTGCCATTTTAGATATTTTAAGATGGAAAAGTCATCTCTAAAATCCTAGAATGTACAGAAACCTATTCAAAGTTGATGACTTTCTCTACAATCTTTGCATTTTCTCATATGACATGAATAATATCTGATACCAGCTGTGCGTTATATAAAAATCCTATCCCCAGAGGCTTTTCCTATTAATCATCAGGCTTCAGACTCTTCCACAGCCTCATTGTAATCCATTTGATTGATTTCTGTGCCTCCATGATTACAATGTGAACAGGAGCTGCTAGTTGCTAAAACAGCCTGACTTTCAGTGACTTTGCATTGTCACAAAACTGTAAATCAAGTAACAGCTAGAACAGTGGTGGAAGTGTAGCCTGCAGCAAACGGACTGTGTTTGCATCAACAAAGACTGATTTTAACCGGAAAGTAAACTGAAAACATGTTTGTCTTGTGTGGCCATACCATATACATTTTATCACCACACCAAGAGCATGTAGATTTAGTTATGTTTATATAATTAAATTGCTTTTTGCTGTTGTGGTGTGAAATCTTTTTAAGTTTCCTGCTTGTGGTGACTTGATTTTAATAGAATTATCTCTAATAGGAGCATATAGTGATATAGATTAATGAAGATGTGATGCATGCTATAATAACACTGGTCAACAACAAATTTATTGTTGAAGTTTTTTGAGCTGATTTAGGATCATTTTGGTGTGCTGAATCCAAAAATCACATTAATTTTGCTCAATCAGGTCAACTTTCTGAACTATGCTACATATTGGCTTTTTAACATTTTTGCTTACATTTATGGGCATTTTCACATCATATGATACAAAATTCTTTCATATTTCTTGCAATAAACGAGTTCTGAAGATTTTACTTTTGCCAATTTATGATTAATGTTTTTTTTAATATTACAGGTGAATGAAATGGCTTCGACTAGAAGATCTTGCAAAAATAAGCCTGACGTATTCTGCTACATCTGCGGTGAATACACCATTGTACCTAACAGGAATCAAGTCACAAGTTTCATAAAGTGTGCTTACCAATCTTATTTTGGTATTAATTATTATATTTTGTGAGAAGATCAAATTTTTCAAAATCAAATTAGCAAAAAAACCTGACCTGATTGAGAAAAACAGATGTCATTTTTGGATTTAGCGGTGCAAAATGGTCCTAATTCAGTTGAAAAAACCTAGACAACTTGCAGAAAACATTTTTTTTTAACCCAGTGTAATATGTTAATTTACATACAGAATGTAATGCAAAATAAAGACAACAAACCCCACCCCTTGCACTTATTGTAGCATATTTTGACATCGATCCACTCTTTCATCCGTATTCAATATTTGTTAAATATAAAAATTATATATATATGTGCCAAGTTTTAAGTTAACTGAAACAAAATTGATGTGTTTTATAGACATTTGAAATTTCCCCCATTATAAGTAAATGGGAGAAAAAAATATTTAAAGGGGTCATATTTTGCTAAACCCACTTTTATTAGTCTTTGGTTCATTTATTTGTGTATTTGGACCCTAATAGTTCAAAAAGTTGGAATTTGAACCCTCCAGGTGCTGCAAAGCTAGCTTTATATTCATTTCGGCAAAAATTGAGTGGATTTCTACAACCTGTTTTAATTCCTGCTTAATTTGTTACGTTTTATAACTAGTTACGTCACGACATTTGCACATATAAGGTCAAGACTTCCGATGAACATTTCTCCGAGTACGACATAATTGTTCATCAGCAGCAGCGGTTGTAGTAAAAACTGAAAATACGTCCAAACTTCGAGCCAGTTACCTAAAATGTTCAGTTGTTGGTTGTATTAACGAGCACAAGTGGTTGAATGGGACAGAGAAGCACGATCAAAAACCTGGAGGGGGCGGGGCATGAAGTGGCTCATTTGCATTTAAAGGGCCAGCGCTCAAATCGACCTTTCTGGTGTCATTACTCAGAGATAGGGTTGAAGATGGACCTGTGGAGTTGAATTAATGAAGAATTCAGACCCAAGCAGAGCATTTAGAGTTTATGTAGACCACAGGGAAATATTTTAAAATGCAAAATTCCATGTAAAAAAAAAAAAAAAAGAAAAATATCACTCCTTTAACCCTTTCATGTATAGTGGTCACTATAGTGGACAGATATTCTCCAGCTGTTCTCTTGTATATTCATGGGTTTTGTTGTTTTAATTCCATGTCCTCCTGAGACCCAGCAATGCATTTTTGTCCTCTGTAGGGGACTAAAGTTTGACAGTTTTAATAATAATTTTTAAAAAAAAATGCTGCTTATTGCAAAGGACATTCCTTTAAAAAATAAATAAATGAATATAATTTTAAAAATGTATCTGAAAAAACTGTTGCATTATGCAGTTTCCAATTAAGATGAGTGTTTAATGTAAAAAAAAAAAAAAAAGCTAAAGATTTTCACTTTACTGGATCTCAAGAGGATATCAACCAACACAGTGGACGCTCATGCATCATCTACACTGACATTCAGACCATTAATGTAACTTTGCTGTTCTTGATAAACCTGATCTGCACTAACATTTTTGAATGTAAATCAACTGCTAATTTTCTCAAACAAAAAGTTTTTTTTTTTTTTTTTTTTGCGTATTATCTCCGTAACTAGTATTAGAATATGACAAAAAGTGAGAAAACATCAGATTAGCTGCATTAAAAATGTTTTTATTTCATAGTTTTCACACAATATATCACTTTATAATGATGGATTTTAAATATACGTGTCTTTGCTTCAAAAATTTAACACATGCCGTCCAGCTGAGTGGACATTTTTGTAACTCCATGAAAAATAGATTCATAAAAAAAATTCAATTGCACTGTTTTTTTCATGCCTAAAGAAGAATAAAAACACTCAGGAAAAAAATCTTGATTAAGGTTCTCGTAATTCATGCATGAAAGGGTTAAAAATTTTACAAAAAATTTCAAAACAAGCCATCACTTAGATATTTTGCAGAGTGATGTCTAAAATTAATTTCTATATCTCTGCAATGTTTTAAGTAAATTTAGTGAAAACTGACATTTTTTTAGCGATTTGAAATTTTGCCCATTATAAGTAAATGGGAAAAAAAAGATTTTAAAAATTCATAAAAAATTTGAACTTTGACCTACCTTTCCCAAAATGTAATGACATCTATGCTGGGTCACTGGCAATCTGTAAACCCAATTTGGTATGAATTCAACCAATATTTTTGTTGCTTAAGTGCTAACAAACAAACCAAACCAAAAACAATACCCCTTTCCTCCCCTTCAGTGGGCGAGTTAACTTTACATGTAGAACGTAATGCAAAATAAACAAGGCCACCTTATTAGTGCATTCAATAACAATAAACCTAGAGCACGGTGTCTTTGTTGCACCTCTTCGTAACAGCCTCAGGCACACGAGTAACAGCCTTGAGATCTAATCTAAATGCATAACGGAGAGTCTCAATCATTAAAATGTACTGTTGTCTCTGCAAACACGACTCAGTCAAGACTGAAGCCTGACACTCACATGCACACTGGGACTGCAGTGTGTTGCATGGGTCCTCCAATTGTACACTTAATTGAAATTAATTTAGCTGCTCTGAGTCTACATTAGTCTGGACTACATTTGGTTTGAGAGGATTACATTATTCTGTTGAGGTTTAATGGGTTTTCTTGTCAAAACCAAATCAAAATAATGAAGCTTTAATGAGCATAATGACTTCAGTGAGTAAGCATCCATAGTCTGATTAGATTCTGTTCACCCGCAGGCCTTCAGGGAAGCTGATGAAAGGGATTTTTTGGATGGCATTAAACTACATCCTTTTGCATATTGCATTTAATAAGCACAGGTTGTCCGCATGTGATAGCTGTTTGAGCGTGGAGGGGGTTACGAGAACAAATCCAAACCATATTAGGCAATATAGTATGAGTGTAAAGTAAATCTAATTTTAGCTGCAAAGATCTTTATTTTCTTAAAATAACACAGAGTTTTTATTTATCATTCTGGTCTAAACTTCAGCATCAAACAGCTCCGGTGCTCTAATCGTTTAATTCTAGCTTGCGCCCTTGAAAAGTTTTATTTAATTTTTTTTTTGTCCAGTCTTTATGAAACATACCCTCAGTGTGGTATATAACCTATAACATACTGCATGTCTGTGGGCACGCATCACCAGTGAAAAAACTGGAACGTTCAGCTTTGATTTGTTATCGTGGGATTGTAAAGTCTCAGACCGGAGATGAACCTGGATCAGACTTTGATTCGATTTCACGTAGTATTTGAACATTGACATTTTAAGTAATAAGACGCATTGGTGGTGTGCTTTTGATTATTTTAGCTGCTAGCAAAACAACTCTCAAACTCTGTCAGGCTGGTAGAATATGTGACTGAGACACGTTTCTGTCCTCAGGAAGGTTTAGTTTACACTGAATGAGAGCGCTCTGCTCTAGTGTTGTATGGGTGCTTCTATCAAACTGGTCCCTAAAAACAGGACATGGGGGCTAAAAATTCAACCCAGATGTAGACTTAATGTTATGAAGCAAGTTTGGAAGCACTTTGGGTCTATTTTAAAAATAAATATTTGCTGAGGTAAAAGAGAAACTGTTTTTCAGATAAAACACATATTTATATTTTCATATGTTATTTTTTTATACAAAAATCCGCATGTAACACTGTGAAAAGGACACAAAAATTACGCGCTACTATTTTTTGGAATATCTTTTTATTCTCTCACAGGTACGTTTTGGGAATCGATGTAAATATGCAAGGCAGAATGTTTCACAAAAATGACCACTGTTGCAAAATCAATTGCGATTTATTTGTGTTTAAATGGGCAGGTTCCGCGTGTAACATGAGTGGACACAATGTATTACAAACAACACCTGGAATGAGACTGAGATTCATGAAAAACCTACATGTCTGGATTAGAAAAACCACAAGGATCATCAAATTTAACACAGTGTCTTTGTTTATAGCGGTATACAAGACCATTTACAGCCATGTTTTCCAGATCAAATGCACTGACGCCTATAGGTAGCTTTTTCTGGTCCTAGTTTTGGTCCCAATATTTTATTAAAAATTCATTAATTTTGGGATGACTCAGAGCAAGAGTATAATTTTTTTGCATTTATCTGAAGTCATCATTAATTACATTCTGGGGGGAAGTATGTCTAAATTTCTCTTTTATTATTGGGTCTAAAAAGCTGGTAAAGTGCCAGGTACCAAAATGAACCCAGTTTCATAGAAGCACCCATATGTGCAGTATATTATCTGTACTGAGAGGCGTACATCTATATATTCACAGTACACAGTTAAATGTAAAAGGGAGGCATACAAACAGGAACAAAAAACAGGAGGAATAAAGAAATGGGTGTGAATGTATGAAATGTGTGCCAGTGGTTTTGTACTATTCTGGGATGCCGGATGGTGTCACTTTACCAGTGAAAAGGAACTGGTACAATGACCTTCAAAACTAAGATATCAGGTATAATTTGCTTTATTAAACAGAAATTATTAATAGATTGAATAGACAGCAGATTGAATGATGTATTGTTGTCACAGAAAAGACAAAGGAAAGAAAAGAAAAGAAACAAAAACGAAAGAAAAGGAAAGAAAAGCCTGTATTGTTTTATATTTGCTGAGATACTACAGTGCAAAAATAAAAATCTCTCCAAGTGTATTTTTCCTCATGTCCAGTCAAAATATCTCATCACACTTACAAAAAGACATAATCACCTGAAGAGTAACTTTTCAGTGAGATATAAGAATTTATTTTTAGATAATAGATCTGGAAAATCTTATTTCAAGAAATTTTATCAAGATAATTTTCACTTGTTCCATTGGCAGATTTTCTTTTTTTGTTTGAATTAAGCAAAAAAATCTTGAATTAAGCAAATCTGCCAAAGGAACGAGTGACAATTATCTTGATGAGATTGCTTGAAATAAGATTTTTAAGATCTATTGTCTAAAATTAAGTTGTTATATCTCACTGAAAAGTTACTCTTTAGATCAGGGGTGTCAAACTCATTTTCTTTCAGGGGCCATATTCAGCCCAATTTGACCTCCAGTGGGTCGGACCAGTCAAATAATAGCGTAATAGCCTATAAATAATGACAACTCCAAATTTTTAGTGCAAAAAATAACATGAAATGATGAAACTATTTCTATCCAAAACAAAAAAGATGTGAATAACTGGAAAAAACTGAAGTTTCTGAAGAAAAATAAGTACAATTTGATCAATATTATGCCTCAATTTATGATTTCTACATGTGCATTACAGATCAGATCTACCAAGGCACAAAACAGGCAGAATATTGTTAAAATTACACTTATTTTTCTTCAGACATTTCAGGTTGTTCATATTTGGTCAGGTTATTGACATTTTATTGTTAAATGATATCACAATTTAATGTTCTTTGCAATAAATCAAAGAGGAAAAATTGGTGTTGCCATTATTTAGAGGCATAATGTGATATTATTTTTCTCACATTAAACCAATAAGAAAATTTGGAGTAATTATTTTTAGGTTATTATGCTATTGTTTTTGAGTTTGATGCCCTTGACTGTTAATATCTTCAGGGTAATTTTTGCATTTTGCATTTTGTAAATTCATCTCGCGGGCCAAATTGGAACTTTTGGTGGGCCGGTTTTGGCCCCCGGGCCACATGTTTGACACCTGTGCTTTAGATGATTATGTCTTATTTTAAGTGTGATGAGATACTTGAATGAATGAATGAATGTTTATTTCAGTTAAATACAAAATACAAAACACATACATATTAAAAAAAACAACAACAACAAAACAAAACACCTACATATTAAAAAAAAACAAACAAACATAAACTTAACACATTTTGTAACTGAAAAAGGAAGAAGCTGAAGCCGGAGGCTTATTTCTGCTTCTCCTATTCACATCCTTAGTCCACACCTGAAGTTGCAGCAGAGAAATACTTAAACACAAATTATACTACATTCAGCGTTATAAGTCATTTTGTAATCATATTACTTTCATAGCCCTTCATAATTTGACAAATTAAATTCTTTTTGAAACTCAACAGTGAGCTACACAATTTCACTTCATCCTTCAATTCGTTCCATAGCTTGACACCAATAACAGAAACACTGTGATATTTAACGTTTGTTCTTACTTTACATTTTTCAAACACAAACATCCCTCTTAAATTATAATGTCCTTCTCTTAACTTAAAAATTTTCTGAATACAAAAAGGAAGGTTTTTACTTTTAACGCGAAACATAAATTCCATTGTTTTTAAATATACAATGTCAAAAAACTTTAGTAAACCAGATTCTACAAAAAGTGGATTACTTGATTGGAGATAACCAGCTTAGTTTATGACTCTAATAGCTTTTTTTTGGAGTTTAATTATTGGGTCTAAATTAGTTTTATACACATTGCCCCATATTTCCACACAGTATGACATATATGGCATTACAGGTGAACAGTACAACATATGCAACTTTGATTAGAAATGAGAAAAATACACTCGGTAAGATTTAGATTTTTTCCAGTGTAATGTGAAATAAATTAACGTAACTAACTAAAATACCAATAATACTAGTGTGTGTTTTCATTTATCACTCTTCTAACTCCTGTAATCACCAAGTGTGTTGAGATATTTTGACTAGAAATGAGAAAAATACACTTGGTAAGATTTTGATTTTTTGCAGTGTACGATCCAAACTTCAGTCTTCTGAGTTAAATCCTCATGAGGTTCGCTGCAGCTCTGTTCATTATTGTACATTTAGATCTGACAGTGTGCATTACATATTTCACATCTGTGCTCCTGCATAGGTCTGTATGCCAGTGTACAGTAATTGTAACGAGGCCAACAGTCGCAGTAAAGTGAAATGTTTAGAGCGGCTGAGCGCAGACTTGGAGTGCAGTGCTCTGTGAACTGTAAAGTTGCTTATGTTGCCCAGTCGGTCAGTTTTAAACCACTTTGCTGTGTTTACGCTGCCTTAGGGGCCGCCAACAGCACTTTCAGACTAAACTAATCTTATTTCGGCTGATAGGTTTCAGATAAATGTATTTTGGAATAAAATTTTTCAGAATGTAATAATGCTGTCTTGCACCCAGGTGGCGGAGACTCGCTGTAAGAAGGTGTGCACTTCCAAGTCAGACCTGCGGACCAATGACTTCAGCATCGTGGGTTCGCTCCCACGGGACTTTGAGCTGTCGAACTTTGACTGCTACGGGAAACCCATCGAAACCGCCGCCGGCCACGGTAAATCCCAGGCCAAGAACAGCAAGAAACCTCCTCCTCCCAAACCAGTCATCCCCTCTGCCGCCAAAAGAATCGACCTTTACGCCAGAGCCCTTTTCCCTTTCTCCTTTCTCTTCTTTAATGTGGTTTACTGGTCCGTATACTTGTGATTATTCAAAATCATGTGTCGTTAACTCCCACTTCACTCCTATGAATTATTTATTGATCAGATTATATTTAAAGACTTGAATTCCAAAGTGAATACTGAGAAATGTGAATTGTTCTCATGCAAAATAATTGCTAAAATGAAACTTTACTATGTATTGATATTACATTTATACTTAAAAATAGACAGTTGTTATCATTTGTATATTAAAGAGGATTACACCTTAAAGTTTCTTTGTTTAAAATGAATACAGCATCTTATATTAGAATAATTTATTTATTAACAGTAGTATTTGAGAAGTTAATAGAGGATTACAGATAATAAATGTGATGTATGGTATGTAAACGAATCCACAAAGAGTGATTGCTAAAGAGCCAAGCAGAATATGCACAGATCTATATAAAAGATCAGCTGTACATAGCTATTTGATTTTTCTGGCCGCTATGTTGATTTCAGCTTTAATGCAAAGTGTAACATTGTAATTACCTTGCATGTTAAAAAAAAAAAAAAAAGAAAAGAAAAAAAGTGCATGTATATGAAAATAAAAATATAAATATATATATACAAAATATTTATTAAATTTTATTATTCTTATAGGTTGCTCTTGAAAAGATTATGTGGATTAAGTAAAGCAATCAGTTCCTGTCCAGATGGTCATGTGACACTGCCACTTCCTCAAACAACTGTAGCGTTTTTCCACCTGTAACATGTTAATGAGTCGCTGTTGAGGCGATTGTGTGTTTGTGAAATTTAACAGACAAATAAATGATCAAATGACTTTTCACCATTTGATGTGATTAAAACTCTGCCTACGTATTTGCATTAAACGGTGCTCTTTTTTTTTCTTTCACTGTAAATACTCTGAAGGCATCTATAGGGTTTTAGTTCAGGGGCCACGTCCTCCTAATATGATCTGAAGTGGGCGGGACCAGTAAAATAATGACATAATAATATATAAATGATGCCAACTCAAAAACTTTATGTTTTAGAGTGAAAAAAGTAAAATTACATGAAAATGTTTACTTTTACAAACAGTTCTTTAGCATGAACTACCATGAAAAAAACAAACACATTAAGAAAAACAAGTGGTTCCAGGCACAACAAACCCCGCCCCTCACACGTATTGTAGCTTATTTTGGCATCGATCCAGCTGATGTCATCATGTCTGCATTTGGTGATGTCATCATATCAGTTGCCTCTATGTATGTGGCAAGTTTGAAGTAAATTGAAACAAAATTGATGTTTTTATAGAGATTTGAAATGTTGCCCATTGTAAGTAAATGGGAGAAGAAAAAAGATTTTAAAAATTCATAAAAATTTTGAACTTTGACCTACTTTTCCCAAAATGTAACCACATCTATTCTGGGTCACTACTAATGTCTAAACCCAATTTGGTATGAATTCAACCAATAGTTTTGCTGCTACAGACATTTGAAATTCCATCCATTTTAAGTGAATGGGGGAAATTGTTTTGTTTTTTTTTATAACAAATTTGAACTTTGACCCAGTTTTCCCAAAATTTAATTAGATCTATTCTGGGTCACTGGTAATCTGTAAACCTAATTTGGTATGAATTCAACTGAACTGAAGACAATACCCCTTGGCTCTCAGTTTATCATGTACACAAGTGCACAGGTGGGTAATCCAGCTCCATAGAGTAAAAGTCCTGCCATGTATTTGTTCCAACCACTCATTGAACCAGCCCATTTTGATGAACACAACTGCTCATCCAGGTAGATGGGATAATCAGTGGAATCACCTGTGTTCAGTGAACAAGTAGAACCAATACATGGCAGGACTTTTACTCTGTGGAGCTGGGATTACCCACCTCTGCAAGTGCATGACAACTGACAGATCACAGTGGATCTACAAACACACAAAACATTTAGCAACGGGCAGAATATTGTTAAAATTACACTTACTTCTCTTACGACATTCCAGGTTGTCCATATTTGTTGAGGTTATTCACATTTTTTGTGAAAAGTTAGTTTATAAATGTAAACATTTTCTTTCAATTTTACATTTTTTACACTAAAACGAAGAGAAGATTTGGCAGTTGTCATTATTTATAGGTTATTATGACAGTATTTTACCGGTCACTTGAGATTGAATTGGTCTGAATGTGGAATCTGAACTAAAATGATTGTTAATATTGTCAGTGTGGGTCAGATTGGAGCCTTTGATGGGCCGGTTTTGGCCCCCGGCCGTATGTTTGACACCTGTGGCCCGGAGAGACAAGTAGTAGCAGAAAACATCCAAAAAATTCAGTATTTCTCTCGTGTCTGCTATCTCATGCTAACATGTTCCGCACACATCACAGAAGCACGCAGCTGTTTCCCACAGAGCTTTGACCCTTCCTATTATGCCAAAGCGGTAATCTATTATTCATGCAAACCTGCTTGGAAAGTGACCTCTGACTATCATTGCAAGACTTCTCATATGAAATCTGTCTTCAGCTTAATGATGCAAGATAGACACTGACCTTATGTCACAACAACAGGTTCGTATTAATGACGGTTGAAGCAAACGAGCTCTGATTTGGAAACGACAGCAAAACTGCCATGTCAGGAATCTCTTTTTCTTTTTTTTTTCTCATTTGTTTTGCACTAAATAAAAAAAAAGACTTGTGTTTTTTTTGTTTTTTTTATCGGTTGCTGCCATGGTTACAGACATGGAAGAAGTCTGTCACTGCTAAAGCTGGATTGAGACTCATCTGTTTTTATGCAATCATAAAGCCTCTAAAACTACACACCAAACATCTGCAGTCATTACAGACATTTATGTGTCATGAATTGATCAACGGTTTGTCATGAATGATTTGATTTGCAGTTAATACTGACGGATCTAAAGGCTCTGGTCCTCTCCTGAGCTCTGCTTGAATCCAAAATGGGGATGATAGTGCATTGCAGTGCCCTCCAATGGCCAAATGTGTATTTGTTTAATGCAATAAAGAGATAACATGCTCTCCTGGGAGAAAAACAGACACAATGCCAGGATGTTTAGAACAGCAAGTGTGTGAATGGCTCTGTCAGAAAGAGGAAGAAAATGTGTTTTTGTATCTGCAACAGTTATAGAAATGCAGAATACCAGAGTTATGGAGCCTTTTTAGGAGGGAAAATCAATGCTGAATAACCTCCTGAGATCCAATGGTGTATTTTTGTTCTCTGTAGGGGACAAGAGTTTCAAAGCTTTATTTAAAAAGATAAAAAAAAGTCCCCATCAAAGGACATTCCACTGAAAAGTATCTGTTGCATCATGTTACAGTCGCGGAAAAAATTATTAGACCATCAAAAGTCATCAAAAACAATGGTTAGGCAATCAAGTACTAGCTCCTGTGTGTATCATATGACTAAAACAGACAGAAAAGAAAACATGGAATGCCTAAAAGCACTGTTTTTGTCAGTACAATGCCATAGATATTGATCTAACCCAGGGGTCTCAAACTCATTTTCTTTCAGGGGCCACACTGAGTCCAATTTGATCTCAAGTGGGCCGGACCAGTAAAATAAAAGCATAATAACCTATAAAAAATAGGACCAATGGCCCTGTAGCTTACCGGCCAAATTAAAAACTTTGAGAAAAGTATCCAGATGCCATTTACTATCACTCAGTAATGTGTATTTATTATATTACAGAAATAGCCCATGTTTTGGTCATATTCTAATCAGATCTGTAAAAAAATCCAATTCCAACTTGATATCATTGATACTTATTGATTTATTGTGTCAATCCACTTCTTATCTCTTATAATGGGAAAATTTTTCAAAGTCACACCAAATCCAGATTCAGATCCAAATAATCCAAATAATTTCACTAACTTTTGTTGACATCATCATAAAGAAGCTGTATACCAAGTTTGAAGTCAATCGGAATTGTAGTTTCAGAGAAGAAGACGATTGAAATTTTTGTAACGGACAACAGACAGACGACGATGACAGATGACGACGACACCAGACGCCGCATGACAACAATAGCTTATGGCCTGTCGGCTGGTAAGCTAAAAATGATAACTCCAAATTTTTTTCTTTGTTTCAGTGCAAAACAACCCCATTTATTTATGAAAATACTTACTTTTATGAACTGTCCAAACAAAAAAGGTGTGAATAACCTGAAAAAAATGAAATTTCTTAATAAAAATTAGTGCAGTTTTAACAATATTATGCCTCAGCTTAGCATTTATACATGTGCGTTATGGATTGGATCTACAAAGACACTAAACACTTAGTAACAGGCAGAAAATTTTTTAAATTGTGCTTAATTTTCTTTAGACATCACAGGTTGCTCATATTTGTTCAGGTTATTCACATTTTATTGTTACAGGATAGTTTGTAAATATAAATATTTTCATAATTTAATGTTATTTTTTTGCTCTAAAACAAAGAAAAAAACATTAAAATTGTCATTATTTACAGGCATAATGTAATATTATTTTTTTCATATCAAACCGTGAAGAAAATATGGAGTCATTAGTTTTTGTCGGTTATTATTTTGCTTGAGATCAAATTGGTCTGTATGTGGAAAATGAGACCGACAGCCTTGACTGTGGAATTTTTGCTCTTTGCAGATTCATCCCACAGGCCGGATTGGAACTTTTGGCGGGCCACATGTTTGAGACCACTGACCTAACCTGTAATCCTGTTGCAATCAGAGATAAAAAATCATTTAAAGTCACTCTGTCATTAGAAACTGCCGGGGCTCTCGGACTCATCCTATAAAAGAAGTAATAGACTGATCATTAAACCTAATTGCTTTCAAGTTGTCAGAAACCCTTTGTGGATACAAGCATTTTATTATAGTGTTGCTTTTTGCAGATTGGGGATTCATTTGTTCAGTATTATGTGCATTAAGGTGGGAATGAATCACAAATGGAGCAAATTCCAAACTGAATTTAAAAAATCTAAGTTGGTTACACATGAGCAACAGTTAATTTATGCTTGAAATTGTGGTTATCACAGTTTTTAACTATTAAAGACCCAACCAGCTGCCAGTGAACAGAACCATCTGTTGACCTAAAATACTGAATAACTTCTGAACCACTAATCCTATAGTCATGGAAAACATTATCAGACCATCAAAAGTCATCAGAAATAATGGTTATAACTCCTGTGTGTATCATGTGACTCAAACAGACAGAAAAGAAAACATGGAATGCCTAAAAGCACTGTTTTTGTCAGTACAATGCCATAGATATTGATGTAAGAACTGAAGTGATTTTGGTTATTATCAAGAAAACATGGACAATGCATAGATATCAGCTCTGGAATTAAACTACTATGGGCTATTTTTGTTTATATCATTATATTTATTCAACTACATGTACCTTTAGTTGAACCAGGCATTAAGATGAACAAGAAATTGAAGAAAACAAGGGGTGGTCTAATAATTTTTTCCACGACTGTATGTTATTCACATACACACCAGTCTTTGGTAATGGAGGTACTGCATTTAAAGATTCAAAAATTTTTATTTTGTTAATTCACTAGATGAACACAACATACAGAGAATTGAGATATTGTTTCTTCCTCACCTTGTCATTAAAAAAAGCCTTGCAAAGTCTTTTAAAATCAGGTCGAAATAAATAAATAATATAGTTTTAATTCCTAAATGGTTAATGCAATACAGTCGCGGAAAAAAATAATCAGAACACCCCTTGTTTTCTTCAATGAGCCAAGAAAAAAACAAAACATATATTTATATAGCATATAGCATATACAGTAGAATACAATAGAATAGAATAGAAATGTCACATGTATTGATCATTGTATTTGTAGTAAATATTTGAAGTTCATATAAATATTATAGTTTATATCAAAAACGGTTGATTATGCAAATCTGATTTTGTGTGAGGTGACAAAAAAGTGTATAAATGGTTTGTATGGATGATTTGTGTTATTGTAAAAATATACAGAAAAACATGTGTTAACAAAGCAAAGGAAGCGGATTTAATTTAATTATTAGTTTGCAAAAAGGGGTGGGAGTCTATAAGTTATACTTCTTCCCACTCCTTTTCGAGCGCAGAAAAATTTTGTTTCACCATATTGTATGGTTCTTTGTTTTCTGATGAGTCCATGTGCTCAAAATAAAACTACACTAACTAACTAACTAACTAACTAACTGTCACAGAAATAATGAAAGTTCGTTTAGCTGCTCTGTTCTGTTTAGCAGCAAAAACAATTAGTGCAAAAAAGGACTGTATAAAATTTCATCCAAAATACTGAAAAATGTAAGCAAGATAAAATATTAAATATACATATACTACTCAAGTCCTACAAAAACTACTGAAATATACGAAAGCTGTCTCTATACGACTGATGAAAATTACAGTCATGGAAAAAATGATTAGACCACCCTTGTTTTCTTCAATTTCTTGTTCATTTTAATGCCTGGTACAACTAAAGGTACATTTGTTTGGACAAATATAATGATAACAACAACAATAGCTCATAGTAGTTTAATTTCAGAGCTGATATCTAGTCATTTCCCATGTTTTCTTGATAATAACCAAAATCACTTCAGTTCTTACATCAATATCTATGGCATTGTACTGACAAAAACAGTGCTTTTAGGCATTCCATGTTTTCTTTTCTGTCTGTTTTAGTCACATGATACACACAGAAGTTCCTACTTGATTGCATAACCATTGTTTTTGTTGACTTTTGATGGTCTAATAATTTTTTCCGCGACTATTTTCACTTAAGACGATCATCTAATGCAAAAAAAAAAAAAAAGCAGGAATTTTTACTTTCCTGGCTCTCAGACTAAATGTAAATGTAAGTCATTTCTTCAAAAATCTGATGAGTATTTTCCATTTTGAGCTTTAACCTCAGGCTATATCTGCAGTTAACGCATCAGCGAGTACAATATTGTCATAATAAGCTTCACCTAAAAGATTAGATCTAAACTGATTTTCATTGTTCCTGTGGCAGTGACAATAAAGATCTATTCTATTCTATTCTATTCTATTCTACTGGACAAAAGTCTTATTCCACCTTTAGCTTTGTTGTTTTTACAGTCATGGAAAAAATGATTAGACCACCCTTGTTTTCTTCAATTTCTTGTTCATTTTAATGCCTGGTACAACTAAAGGTACATTTGTTTGGACAAATATAATGATAACAACAAAAATAGCTCATGAGAGTTTAATTTCAGAGCTGATATCTAGTCATTTCCCATGTTTTCTTGATAATAACCAAAATCACTTCAGTTCTTACATTAATATCTATGGCATTGTACTGACAAAAACAGTGCTTTTAGGCATTCCATGTTTTCTTTTCTGTCTGTTTTAGTCACATGATACACACAGGAGTTCATACTTGATTGCATAACCATTGTTTTTGTTGACTTTTGATGGTCTAATAATTTTTTCCGCAACTATTTTCACTTAAGACGATTATTTAATGCAAAAAAAAGTAGGAGTTTTTACTTTCCTGGCTCTCAGACTAAATGTAAATGTAAGTCATTTCTTCAAAAATCTGATGAGTATTTTCCATTCTGAGCTTTAACCTGAGGCTGTATCTGCAGTTAACGCATCAGCGAGTACAATATTGTCATAATAAGCTTCACCTGAAAGATCATGAGCGTCGCTGTATGCAATTCACGGCACAAGTGCATTAGATCTTTTTCTCTTCACTAATGTGTCTGTGAGTGCGCTCTCCACCCCCACACCTCAGCACCCTGCCTGTAGCACAGTGCAGTAACCTATATCACACGGGGTGCTTTCTAATCCAACATGACCTCTCACCAGGCAGCCACCCAGGCCACCAAGAAAATCACCATGACAGTCAGGCGATGATTAGAGGAGAAACAGTGGGGGAGGAGGTCGCCCAGGCTTATTGGAAGCTTATTTACTGTGTGTAAGGCTTTCACACATCACTGATGTGATTTTACAACCTCGCCCTAATCCCTAAATAATAAATAGACAGTACACGGCAAGAAAAACAGGAACATCTGTGCAAATATTTCATTTAAAGCATATAAATCAGTTGTTTTAAAGGATCACAAAATTATAGTCGTAACCCATACAGACCCAGGGTTACTTCTGTGGTGGTTCCAATAGGAATTTTCCTCTCTATTTAACCTTTTTTAAGCAATTTATCATCATTTATTATAATATTATTCCCTGTTTTTTTTTGCATTTTTCAGTGAAAACTGTACTTTTATGTCAGTTCCCAAATGAAATGAACTGATTTATCACCATATATTTATAATAATATCCTCTGTGTTTCATATTTTATCAGTATAAATCATTTATTTCCCTGTATTTAATTCCCTGATCATGTACATGTTCATTAAAGTTCAGATTATAGTCGAGGGTTATTATATCAGAAATAGATAGAACTGAATAAGCAGTATCTTTTTCAGTCCAGTCTATCATTAACTGAACATAAACCAAGTGTGTCCACCCACTGTCATTGATCCAACTCCATGGGTTTTACTGGTGAATCAATGTTGTAGAAGATGATGGTGTTTCCATGGTAACTATGGAGCCTCTGAACATCCAAATGGGTCATATCTGATGACCATGAAAAGATGACAAACTGTATTTTACACCAATTATTTACATGGTTTGATAAATTTAGTGGTTTTAATGTTCTTAAACAGTAGATGCTTTTGTTCCCCGTTGGTTATTTGGGTCTTTATGAGTTAATTCACTGATCATGTAGATCAGGGATGGCCAACCCTGGTCCTGGAGAGCCACTATCCTGCATGTTTTAGATCGGGGGTGTCAAACTCATTTTCGTTCAGGGGTCATATTCAGCCCAATTTGATCTCCAGTGGGCCGAACCAGTGAAATAATAACATGATAACCTATAAATAATGACAACTCCAAATTTTTTAGTGCAAAAAGTAACATTAGATGATGAAACTATTTCCATCCAAAGCAAAAAAAAGATGTGAATAACTGGAAAAAAAAAAAGAAATTTCTGAAGAAAAACAAGTACAATCCTATCAATATTAGGTCTTAATTTATGATTTCTACATGTGCATCATAGATCAGATCTACAAAGGCACAAAACAGGCAGAATATTGTTAAAATTGCACTTATTTTTCTTTAGACATTCCAGGTTGTTCATATTTGTTAAGATTATAGACATTATATTGTTACAGGGTATCAGAATTTAATGTCTGCAATAAATTAAAGAGAAAAAATAGGTGTTGCCGTTATTTAGAGGCATAATGTCATCTTATTTTTTTCACATTAAACCAAGAAAATTTGGAGTCATTATTTCTTGGTTATTATGCTGTTATTTTTTAGTTTAATGCCCTTGACTGTTCATATCTTCAGGGTAATTTTTGCATTTTGCACTTTGTAAATTCATCTCGCGGGCCAGATTGGAACCTTTGGCGGGCCGGTTTTGGCCCCCGGGCCACATGTTTGACACCTGTGTTTTAGATGTATCCCTCTTCCAACACACTTTTCAGTCGTTATCAAGCTTCTGCAGAGCTTGATGATAGGCTTATCATTTGAATCAGGTGTGTTGGAAGAGGGACACATCTAAAACATGCAGGATACCGGCCCTCGATGACCAGGTTTGGTGACCCCTGATGTAGATGCTCATTACAGCTCAGATTAAAGTTGAGGGTTATTATCTCACAAACAGAGAAAACTGAAGAAAAAGTGACTTTTTTGACAAAATCTATTATTATTTGAACAGAAAACAAGTGTCTCCATCCAGTGTCATTGATCCAACTCCATGGGTTTTACTGATTGATAACGTAGGAAAAAGCAGAGAATTGTACATAACACTGGGTTACAAAAAAAATGTTTTTTGCAAGTTGTCTCAGTTTTTTCAACTGAATTAGGACCATTTTGCACCGCTAAATCCAAAAATGACATCTGTTTTTCTCAATCAGGTCAGGTTTTTTTGCTAATTTGATTTTGAAAAATTTGATCTTCTCACAAAATATAATAATTAATACCAGAATAAGATTGGTAAGCACACTTTATGAAAGTTGTGACTTGATTCCTGTTAGGTACAATGGTGTATTCACCGCAGATGTACCAGAATACGTCAGGCTTATTTTTGCAGGATCTTCTAGTCGAAGCCATTTCATTCACCTGTAATATTAAAAAAACCATTAATCATAAATTGGCAAAAGTAAAATCTTCAGAACTCATTTATTGCAAGAAATATGAAAGAATTTTGTATCATATGATGTGAAAATGCCCATAAATGTAAGCAAAAATGTTAAAAAGCCAATATGTTGCATAGTTCAGAAAGTTGACCTGACTGAGCAAAATTAATGTGATTTTTGGATTCAGCACACCAAAATGATCCTAAATCAGCTCAAAAAACTTCAACAATAAATTTGTTGTTGACCAGTGTTATCATTTGCATGGGTGTACCAAAGCATTTGCAACTTGTTCAAAGAAATGAGAAACTGCTTTTTTGATGTGCACAAGTGACACAGTGATGCGAAGTGTTGTGAGCCAGGTTTAAAAAGGCTAGCTTACAAAAACTCACAGCTGCATATAATGATTCCATCCGAACACTGTTTAAAAAACCTGGATGGTCTAGTGCAAGTGAGTTATTTTGCAATGCAGGAGTTAACACTTTTCAGGCTCTTATGAGAAAATGAATGTACAAATGTATGTGTTGATTGAACGCTTCTCAGAATTCCATCATAATGCTTTTTTTTTTTTTTTTTTTTTTAATTTATTTTCATTGTGCATTTCCAAAAGTACAATACAAAAAAAAGAGAAAAAAATTCACATTTTATTATACCCCCGAGAACCAATGGCGACCCCCATACCAACCCAACCTGGATCTCAAAATACGAAAACCACTAAGAAAAACAAAAACACGTATATAGTTGAAAGAGAATTTAATTTACAGATATAAACAGATAGTGATCAGTATAGTCATAGATAATTACGTTGCACTCTTTCTTTAACCTGACCATATTTTCAGGGGAAAAACACCTAAAAAGACATACCCAAAGTAAATGAAGAACTACTTCACAATAATAAGGTTCATATGGATGTTCTTAGTGTCTATGGACATTTACAGACCTCACAGAATCTATTCCCATTGTCTAAAATATTGTATCTATTACTATGCCTGAGTAAACTGTAACAAACTAAAAGAGAAATTAGAATTTTTTATCCTCGCCTGTTTTTTTTTGATTGACGATGATATGCATAAATTAATTGTTCGTGTCGGAGATTTTTAATAGTGTATATTTCACCCCACAAAGATTAAAAATCATGTTTGAACATTAAAGTTTGCGCTAAAATACACTTTTGATGTACTTTTATTAACATTAGGGTCTAAACTTTGAGCAAAAGTTGAAAAAAACATTCATTGTCCTGATTTATTATATTTTTATAGTAGATGAATATTAATATAATTTTTTCGGCACGCGGGCGGGCTGATAGGGCTAAAGGGGTTTTAACCATAATGTAAACACCATCCCACATACTAAGGGTTTTTAAACTGGATGCATGCGTCCGGGTCACTGACCTCTCCATCACAACTATATCTAGAAAATAATTGATCCATTGTTGCTGTGATGAAGTATGAGGCAGCTGCCATCAGCTGCCAGTATTTTCTTGGCTGCAGTGAGGGCAGAATTCCATCCTTATGCTGTTGACGAATCCCAGTCACAGCTCGGTGTGATACCAGTCATCCTTGTGGCGACACTGGTACAGTTGTCTTTAAATTATAATATTTGGGATGTTTTGACTGTGTTTTTAACCTGTGTTTTTTATTCATTTTATTTGTTGCTTGTTTGTTTGTTTGTTTATAAATGGACTCCTGTGTCTGGAAATAAAGATGATGACGATGATGATGATGATGATGATAATGATGATGATGATGATGATGATGATGATGATGATGACGATGATGACGATGACGATTGAACAAGGGTTAAAACACGGTATTTGAAATCTCTCTGACAGGACATTTTAGAGACAATTTGACAGATTAGTGTTGCTATATGACCCACATTTTTACTTTTAAATTCATTTTTGCTTTAGTTGGACCATAAAGGATTATCCAAAACAAGGAGCTACTTTAAATTGAAATAAATGTTGGAATGGCGATCAATTAAAGTTCGCTCTCTGACGGGACATTACTCTGTTTTGACCCACTAGTAGTTTTGAGAATTTCAATTCTGATCTGAGAAATATACCAAACAGTTTAGATCAGTAGATGATTTTTGGATGTTTGGGTCTTTATGGGTTAATTTAACCCTTTATCAGACAAGTGACTATTTTTGGTAATTTCCACAAACATTGAACATGGGGCCAATCCTGTCAAGAAGCATGACTATAAAGTGATTCAGAGAGATTTTATTTTATTGACAGTTTGAAGCTGTAAATAGTGAATATAAGTGATTTTTGTCCGTTTATAACAATATAACAGTTATTTTATTGCATGTCTTTGTTTTTTTTAGCAAGTGCTGCTCAGATGTTTTATGGCAAGAAGGAGATGGAGACGTCCAAGTTTGAAATTTTAAATTTCAGAGTATTTCAATGAGTGCCCTATAAAGGGTTAAGTTGTCTGTTCATCTACATCACAGGTGTCAAACATGTGGCCCGGGGGCCAAATCCGGCCCGCCAAAGGGTCCAGTCCGGCCCTTGGGATGAATTTGTGAAATGCAAAAATTAAAAATTACACTAAAATATTAACAATCCTTTTAGTTCAGGTTCCACATTCAGACTAATTCAATCTCAAGAGGGCAGGATTCAGTAAAATACGATCATAATAACATATAAATAAGGAAAACTGCAAATGTTTCTCTTTGTAAATGTAAATATTTTCACATATATACACTAAAACAAAAAATGTGAATAACCTGAACAAATATGAACAACCTGAAATGTCTTAAGAGAAGTAAATACAATTTTAACAACATTCTGCCTGTTATTAAATGTTGTGTGTATTTGTAGATCCACTGTGATCTGTAAGTTCTAATGTACATGTGTAAATAATAAACTGAGGCATAATATTGTTAAAATTACACTTATTTTTTTCAGTTTGTTCATGTTATTCACATCTTTTGAAAGAATAGTTTGTAGATGGAAACCTTTTCGGAATGTAAATTTACTTTTTTCTCTCTAAAATATAAAGAAAAGTTTGGAGTTGACATTATTTCTGTATTATTATGTTATTATTTTACTGGTTCGGCCCACTGCAGATCAAATTTAGCTGAATGTGTCCCTGAATTAAAATGAATTTAACACCCCTGATCTACATCGTATCATCCACTGTCCTCATTTGTATTCATGTCTTCTCCTATGTGTTTACTCATCTTTAGTTTGTTTACTGATTGTCATATTTGCTCAGTGCTAAATGGGAATTTTCCCGTTGCTAACTGAAATCCTAGACGTAACAGGCTGTTTATCAAATGCCACAGTGATTTCTGGTCAGCTGCAGAGTCACAGTGGGTGTTCTTCTTCTTGGCAGAGCTTGAAATGTGGTGTCTAGAAGCTATAGAAGGTTTGGTGGATGCCATTTCCTGTCTGCGGTCAAGGTAGTGAGGAGCTCCGGCTGAACCGCCCCGGACTGAACCAATCTGTAAAAACAGCCGTGACTATAAGACGGTTATTAGAGTTAGTTCTGCTCAGAGCGGAGACAAACTAGAGGAAAAAAAATGGGTGGGTGAAACGGAGCTGCCTGGAGGAGAGGAGATGTGGAAAAGCAAAGAAATGGAACTGAAGGACATTTAAAGAGGCGAGATAATGCATTCAGTTAAACTTCAAATCTAATTATAAAGCATCTTGATATTGATTTGTAGGCATCGTGTCATAAAAGGACATCTCTGTAAACACACACATGGAAAAATGAAACTCATTAAGTAAAAAGAGGACGCATCATTAGGAAGAACAGCTGTAAGGAATGAATGTAGACAAGTTCTACTGGATGTACTGATAAGGAAAAAACTGTAACTATCCTTATTTATTCAACACTCAAAACTGAAACAGATGCAGACGTCCAAAAGCATCAACTGATCTAACATGTTTAACCCTTTCATGCATAGTGGTCACTACAGTGGACAGATATTCTACAGATGTAATCTTGTTTATTCATGGGTTTTATTGTTTTAGTTCCATATCAGCCAACACAATGGACACTCAAGCATCATCCCAAACACTGCAGTTCATATAATTATTGTAACTTTGCTGCTCATGACAAACCTGATCTGCAGTAACATGTTTGAGTGTAAATCAGTTGCTAATTGTTATTATACTGTAATTAGCAGATTTGTGAAACTACTTTTTTTTTTGCATATCCTCCTGAGACCCAGAAATGCATTTTGTCCTCTGTAGGGGACAAAAGTTTAACAGTTTTACTTAAAAAATGCAGTGCATTACAAAGGACATTCCATTAAAAAAAAATCAATCAATAAATAAAAATTATTTTAAAAATGTATCTGAAAAAACTGTTGCATTATGCAGTTTCCAATCAAGACAATTTTTTTTTATGTAAAAAAAGCTAAAACTGTCAAATTCCTTGGTCTCAGGAGGATATTATCTCCATGAAATGAGTAATAACTAATATTAGAGTATGATAAAATGTGAGAAAATGTTAGCAATTTAGCAATTAGCGGCATTAAAAATGTTTTTATTTCATAGTTTTCACACAGTATAGCCCTTTCTGATGATGAGTTTTAAATACATGTTTCTTTGCTACAAAAATTAAATGCATGGTGTCCAGCTGAGTGGACATTTTTGTGACTCCATGAAAAATAGGTTCATAAAAAAATTCATTTGCATTGTTTTTTTCATGTCTAAAGAGGAATTAAAACACTCAAGAAAAAATATTGACTAAGGTTCTCATAATTCATGCATGAAAGGGTTAATAAGTTTTTAACCATTAATCCTATCAATACGTGTAAATAATTTAGATAAAATACAGTTTGTCATCTCTTCATGGTCATCAGATATGACCCATTTGGACGTTCAGAGGCTCTTCTGCAACACTGATTCACCAATAAAACCCATGGAGTTTAATAAATAACAGCAGTTGTAGACACTTGGTTTTTTTTAAAATGTCATTTAATGATATATTTTGATGAGAAAGTCACTTTTTTTTTCAATTTTAACCCATAAAGACCCAGTGCCAATTTTTTTGGTAGCTCCCAAACTATTTTTTTTTCTCTATATATAACATTTCCTAAGTGATTTATCATCAGTTATTATAAAATAATCCTCTATATTTTGCATTTTTTTCAGGGAAAATCGGATATTTTCCCAAATGTAATGTACAGATCATGTAGATGCTCATAAAAGTTCAGAATAAAGCTGAGGGTTATTGTATCAAAAACAGAGAAAACTGAAGGAAAAAAAAAAGACTTTTCCAGTAAAAATATATCATTAACTGAACATTAAACAAGTGTGTCCATCCACTGTCATTGATCAAAGTATCAACATCCACCACAGACCAAAACCATCCACTGACGTAAACTGTTTAATACCTGTTGATCCATTAATCCTATCAATACATGTAAATAATTGGTGTAAAATACAGTTTGGTATCTTTTCTTGGTCGCCAGACATGACCCATTTGGACATTTAGAGGCTCTGTAGTTACCATGGAAACACCTTCATCTTCTACAACATTGATTCAAAAGTAAAACCCATGGAGTTTGATAAATGCCAGTGGATGGAGACATTTATTTTATGTTCAGCTGATGAAATATTTTGCAGAAAAACATTATTTTTCTTCAGTTTTCTCTGTTTTGGATGTAATAACCCTCAATTTTAATCTGAGCTTTAATGAACATCTACATAATCAGTACATTAAATACTACACTGTAAGCCCGGAATTTGTATTTACTAAAATGCTTTAATTACAATGCACTTAAATGATTTAAGTTTTTTGATGTTACTATAAAATGTTAAGTATATTCTACTAATTTGTAGACACAGTTGAAAGTACGAAAAAGTTTAAGTTGAATGGAATTAAATCACTCAGTTTTAGTCATGACCACACCTTTTCATCTCCGCATTGCATTGTGGGTATTGGGCATGTTGTTGAAAATGTGTTATTTTTATGTGCAGGGGTTCAGCGAAGTTGTGGTGTTAGTGTTAATTTGGATTTAATGTGTGTATGGCAGTGTTTATTGGCCTTTTTGTGTTTGTTTTTGTATTTTTGTAGAGCTGCACGAGTCAGAGCCAGAGGAAGAACAATGGCTTTACTGTTCATCTAAAACTGTTATGGTAAATTAGGAATCTTAAAAACTTTACAATTTTTAAGCTTTATCTGTACTGACAAATGACATCGAACTACTCTCTGTTCATGCAACAAAATATTAAGTTACAAAATGTCATGTCTCTTCTGGTCAGGAATAGGATTTTGAGTTTGATTATCTTATAAAAAGTTGTTTAACCAATGATAAATTAATCAGGCTGCAGCTGAGAAAATTAGTCAGTGTAACCTAAAATGCTGAGTTGAATGGTTGGATAGTGGGGTTGATTTTACAACAGATTTAAAGTACAAATAACTTGTCTTTTAGTTTTTTCTACTTAATAGTTTAAGTTCAGTACTTTTAGCATTAAAGTTGAACCTACTTAAACCAATTCATTAGTCGATCATTACTCAAATCATTTAAGTGCAATCACTTGCCTCAAATTTTTTGAGTAAACTCTACTTATCTGGGCTTACAGTGTATAGGAAAATACCTAATTTTCACTTAACGATGCTAAATACAGAGCATCACATTAGAGTAAAGGATGATAAATCACTCAAGAAAGGTTAAAAAAAGAGAAAACTTCATTTGGGAACTGACACAAAAGCAGCACTGGGTCTTTATGGGTTAATAATCGGTTCTATGTGAAAGTAAATATGAGTCTAATTGAACTAAAATGTCACAAGATTAAAAACTTTTAACTCAAAAACATAAACTGGCTGATTTTCCCTGACCACCCTCCTCTTGAAAATGATCATATTAAGTGGTTTTGCACTCATTAGTTTGAAAGCCATCATCTGCTCCAAGCCAGAAACAGTGTGTAAGAGGAAAAAATGGAACAGGATTGAATACTATCGATGCAAACTGATGCAGTGGAAGTGTCCGGCCTCAGCACTCTGTCTGACCTTGGGGCCCATCCCTGCAGGTTTAACTCCCCAGAACTGTTCTAATGGTCGTATGTGCTTGACTTAGCAACTTTTCTGTGTCCGAAGACCCTGTTATGTATGCAGACCACCTCAATGTATTCTCACACAGGCCTTCAGTCACTGTCACATCAGCAGACATGAAGAACCACTGCAAGGCATCTGATAGATAGATAGATAGATAGATAGATAGATAGATAGATAGATAGATAGATAGATAGATAGATAGATAGATAGATAGATAGATAGATAGATAGATAGATAGATAGATAGATAGATAGATAGAACGATAGATAGAACGATAGAACGATAGATAGATAGAACGATAGAACGATAGATAGATAGATAGATAGATAGATAGATAGATAGATAGATAGATAGATAGATAGATAGATAGATAGATAGATAGATACGATAGATAGATAGAACGATAGATAGATAGAACGATAGATAGATAGATAGATAGATAGATAGATAGAACGATAGAACGATAGAACGATAGAACGATAGAACGATAGAACGATAGATAGATAGATAGATAGATAGATAGATAGATAGATAGATAGATAGATAGATAGATAGATAGATAGAACGATAGATAGATAGAACGATAGATAGATAGAACGATAGATAGATAGAACGATAGAACGATAGAACGATAGATAGATAGATAGATAGATAGATAGATAGATAGATAGATAGATAGATAGATAGATAGATAGATAGATAGATAGATAGAACGATAGAACGATAGATAGAACGATAGATAGATAGATAGATAGATAGATAGATAGATAGATAGATAGATAGATAGATAGATAGATAGATAGACAGAACGATAGAACGATAGATAGATAGAACGATAGATAGATAGAACGATAGATAGAACGATAGATAGATAGAACGATAGATAGATAGATAGAACGATAGATAGATAGAACGATAGATAGAACGATAGAACGATAGATAGAACGATAGATAGAACGATAGATAGAACGATAGATAGATAGATAGATAGATAGATAGATAGATAGATAGATAGATAGATAGACAGAACGATAGATAGAACGATAGAACGATAGAACGATAGATAGAACGATAGAACGATAGAACGATAGAACGATAGATAGATAGATAGATAGATAGATAGATAGATAGATAGATAGATAGATAGATAGATAGATAGATAGATAGATAGATCGATAGATAGATAGATAGATCGATAGATAGATAGATAGATAGATAGAACGATAGATAGAACGATAGAACGATAGATAGATAGATAGATAGATAGATAGATAGATAGATAGATAGATAGATAGATAGATAGATAGATAGAACGATAGATAGAACGATAGATAGAACGATAGATAGAACGATAGATAGATAGATAGAACGATAGATAGAACGATAGATAGAACGATAGATAGATAGATAGATAGATAGATAGATAGATAGATAGATAGATAGATAGATAGATAGATAGATAGATAGATAGATAGATAGATAGATAGATAGAACGATAGATAGAACGATAGATAGAACGATAGATAGATAGATAGATAGATAGATAGATAGATAGATAGATAGATAGATAGATAGATAGATAGATAGATAGATAGATAGATAGATAGATAGATAGATAGATACAATTACAAACAGCATCACAAAAACCCACAGGTCAGTAAACAAACATTTCAAATCCACTTCTCACCGTACGGTAAACCATAAAAATCGCTCAGATTTATTACAAATGTGAATATGACTAAATAAAACCCAGTCGTAGGAATGTGAAATGTGTGCTGTGTGTGCTGGAACCCTTTGTTCTAGTTGTGGAGAACAGACATGGTCGTCTGAATGCATCTTAGTAGTGGGTGTTCTGCTCAGCTGTTTAACAGTGTGCTTTACTTGGCATCAGTGGTTTGCCTGAGGTAATAAAATGCATCGTACACAAAGAATAACTGGGGACGCCCGGTTCAACAGAAACAGAAGTATGGCAGAATTATGTCATATACAGACAATCTGGATCGTACGTTCATATAAGTTAGAAATGAATGTGTGTGGCAGCGTATGTGGATGTATATAATGTTTTTCTGCAGATGTGTATGAAATAACATTATGCTATATAGTACAAACTGCATGATTCTAGATTTTAGTGGACGATTCATAGTTTAATATCGAGTAAAAGGTCATTTTTGACTAATTTTGGGTCTGTTTTCATATTCCAAGGAAATAATTTTTGACCTGACAGGTGTAAGAGTCCATGAAATTAGTGAAAATGAACGCATACATTCCTATAAGTACAGAGGTGTTATGATGGACTAAAAACGTCTCAGAAGACTTTTGCAAATTAACCCATAAAGACCCAGTGCATCTTTTATGGCAGCTCCTAAATGTATTTTACTTTCCTTTTAACCATTTTTAACCCTTTCATGCATGAATTATGAAAACCTTAGTCAAGATCCCCCCCCCCCCCCCCCCGAGTGTTTTTTATTCCTCTTTAGACATGGAAAAAAAAAAAAAAAAAAAACAGGATTGAAATTTTTTTAATGAACCTATTTTTCATGGAGTTAAAAAAAATGTCCACTCAGCTTGAAATTTTGCCCATTATAAGTAAATGGGAAAAAAATAAATAAATAAAAAATCATAAAAAAATTTGAACTTTGACCTACAGTTACTAAAATGTAATCACATCTACTCTGGGTCACTGGCAATCTATAAAGCAAATCTGATATGAATTCAACCAATACTTTTGCTGCTACAGACATTTGAAATTTTGCCCATTATAAATAAATTGGGAAAAAAAGATTTTAAAAATTCAGAAAAAATTTGAACTTTGACCTACTGTTACTAAAATGTAATCACATCTATTCTTTGTCACTGGAAATAAATAAACCCAATTTGGTATGAATTCAACCAATACTTTTGCTGCTACAGACATTTTAAATTTTGCCCATTATAAGTAAATGGGGGAAAAAAAAAAAAAATCATAAAAATTTTGAACTTTCACCTACTGTTAGCAAAATAAAGTTACATCTACTCTGGGTCACTGGCAATCTACAAAGCCAATTTGGTATGAATTCAACCAGTAATTGTGCTGCTGAAGACATTTGAAATTCCGCCTCTTATAAGTAAAGGGGGAAAAAAAAAATCACAAAAATTTGAACTTTGACCGACAGTTACTACAATTTAATCACATCTATTTTGGGTCACTGGCAATCTATAAACCTAATTTGGTATGAATTTAACCAATACTTTTGCTGCTACAGACGTTTGAAATTTTGCCCATTATAAGTACATGGGGGAAAAAAATACATTAAAAATTCATAAAAAATTTGAACTTTCACCTACCGTTACCAAAATAAAGTTACATCTATTCTGGGTCACTGGCAATCTATAAAGCAAATTTGATGTAATCACATCTATTCTGGGTCACTGGCAATCTATAAAGCCAATTTGGTATGAATTCAACCAATACTTTTGCTGCTACAGACATTTGAAATTTCGCCCATTATATGTAAATGGAGGAAAAAAAGATTTTAAAAATTCAGAAAAAATTTGAACTTTGACCTACTGTTACCAAAATGTAATCACATCTATTCTTTGTCACTGGAAATAAATAAACCCAATTTGGTATGAATTCAACCAATACTTTTGCTGCTACAGACATTTAAAATTTTGCCCATTATAAGTAAATGGGGGAAAAAAAAAAAAAATCATAAAAATTTTGAACTTTCACCTACTGTTACCAAAATAAAGTTACATCTACTCTGGGTCACTGGCAATCTACAAAGCCAATTTGGTATGAATTCAACCAGTAATTGTGCTGCTGAAGACATTTGAAATTCCGCCTCTTATAAGTAAAGGGGGAAAAAAAAAATCACAAAAATTTGAACTTTGACCGACAGTTACTACAATTTAATCACATCTATTTTGGGTCACTGGCAATCTATAAACCTAATTTGGTATGAATTTAACCAATACTTTTGCTGCTACAGACGTTTGAAATTTTGCCCATTATAAGTACATGGGGGAAAAAAATACATTAAAAATTCATAAAAAATTTGAACTTTCACCTACCGTTACCAAAATAAAGTTACATCTATTCTGGGTCACTGGCAATCTATAAAGCAAATTTGGTATGAATTCAACCAATACTTTTGCTGCTACAGACATTTGAAATTTCGCCCATTATATGTAAATGGAGGAAAAAAAGATTTTAAAAATTCAGAAAAAATTTGAACTTTGACCTACTGTTACCAAAATGTAATCACATCTATTCTTTGTCACTGGAAATAAATAAACCCAATTTGGTATGAATTCAACCAATACTTTTGCTGCTACAGACATTTTAAATTTTGCCCATTATAAGTAAATGGGGGAAAAAAAAAAAAAAATCATAAAAATTTTGAACTTTCACCTACTGTTACCAAAATAAAGTTACATCTACTCTGGGTCACTGGCAATCTACAAAGCCAATTTGGTATGAATTCAACCAGTAATTGTGCTGCTGAAGACATTTGAAATTCCGCCTCTTATAAGTAAAGGGGGAAAAAAAAAATCACAAAAATTTGAACTTTGACCGACAGTTACTACAATTTAATCACATCTATTTTGGGTCACTGGCAATCTATAAAGCAAATTTGGTATGAATTTAACCAATACTTTTGCTGCTACAGACATTTGAAATTTCGCCCATTATAAGTAAATGGGGAAAAAAAAAAAAAAAAAAATCATTAAAAATTGGAACTTTGACCTACAGTTACTAATCACATCTATTCTGGGTCACTGACAATATATAAACTCAATTTGGTATGAATTCAACCGACAGTTTTGCTGTTATAGTGTTAACAACAAAGAAACAAACAAACCGAACCAAAAACAATACTCCTTGCCTCTTCTTCAGGGGGCGGGGTCATAATAATAATAATAAGAAGAAGAAGAAGAAGAAGAAGAAAAAACACCAATGAATTGTCTTATTTATGTTTACCACTGCAGCTACAACACAGTACAAACGCCAACGTCACATTTCCCTGTTGGTACAAATAAAGGATTTTAACTTTAGTCTCAATTGTCTTTCAACTGTCTTTCTTACTGAAGTAGGTTGACTACTTATTATTTTGGCTTTTTTTAATACAAAACATGTAGGGTAGAACATCTCCTGAGATTCTGTAACTCATTTTAGGATGTCAAATTAGTAGGTAAATGTGGCATAAAACAGAAGTAAATTAATAATGAGCAGACTTACGCTCCCGGACATACAAACAGGCATAATGTTCAGTATTGGAGAAAGTCTCAGCGCTTCTGTGGATCCAATAGTTAAATGACAGCTCTGAGACACAGACGCATATTTACATTCTGCTCTCCGAAAGGTCAAGAAGCCACAACAACACATTCTGTTTGTCCATCACCAGTTAAGTACCCTTGAGCGAAAAACTAAAATGCAAAGTCATTCTCGTAGATATGAGTACCAACTTAATGTCAAAAAACAGAAATGAACTCCAGGCAAAAGAGAAACAGTATTTTCGAGACTGGTTAAAAAATATCTTGAAAATCTCTGAAAACGCTAAACATTTTCATTAGCGTGTGTAAAAGCAAATCTGGCTCATGTGTTGTCTGTATTTAACCTGACTCAAAAGTAAACATTCCATCCATTTAGAAGGTTTATGATTTGATTACCAGCTCCTCTTGTTTCCCCTCTAAAAACTCATTATGAACCTCTTCCATGTTGTAACAGTTAAATTATCTCCACGGCTGCCAATTCAGAACATTGTGGAATATGCTGCAAGATAATGAAACTAAAATTGCATTTCAATCTAGCAGCAGCCGAGCGTGTCCATGCAGAGCAGAACCTTCACACAAGGTCAGACCGATGAACACATGTGAGCCTGGGAAGCAAGAGAAATCGATCGCACTGTTTCGTTTATAAATAGTAGGATTTACCCTGTATTACAGTTCAATGCAACAGGTGAGGCTTGACAGTAAATCATAGATAAGGCTATATATACAGGGTGGGGAAGCAAAATTTACAATGAACATTTAGTTGTTTTTTTCTCAGCAGGCACTACGTCAATTGTTTTGCAACCAAACATATACTGATGTCATAATCATACCTAACACTATTATCCATACCTTTTCAGAAACTTTTGCCCATATGAGTAATCAGGAAAGCAAACGTCAAAGAGTGTGTGATTTGCTGAATGCACTCGTCACACCAAAGGAGATTTCAAAAATAGTTGGAGTGTCCATAAAGACTGTTTATAATGGAAAGAAGAGAATGACTATGAGCAAAACTATTACGAGAAAGTCTGGAAGATACTATTAAAGAAGAATGGGAGAAGTTGTCACACGCATATTTGAGGAACACTTGCGCAAGTTTCAGGAAGCGTGTGAAGGCAGTTATTGAGAAAGAAGGAGGACACATAGAATAAAAACATTTTCTATTATGTCAATTTTCTTGTGGCAAATAAATTCTCATGACTTTCAATAAACTAACTGGTCATACACTGTCTTTCAATCCCTGCCTCAAAATATTGTAAATTTTGCTTCCCCACCCTGTCCATTTAGGTTCATAGCATCTGGGATCTAATGTTTGCCACTTAACCCTTTCATGCATAGGTCACTGCAGTGGACAGTTCTTCTCCAGCTGTTCTCTTGTATATTAATAGGTTTAGTTGTTTTAGTTCCATATCAGCCAACACAGTGGACACTTATGCACCATCCCATACACTGACATTCAGACCATTACTGTAACTGCGCTGTTCTCAATAAACCTGATCTGCAGTGGCATGTTTGAATGTAAATCAATTGTTATTTTTTAGACGAAAAGGTTTTTTTTTGCATATTATCTCCATGAAGTGCGTAATTACTCGCATTAGAATATGTTAAAATGTGAGAAGACATCAGATTAGCAGCATTAAAAATGTTTTTATTTCATTGTTTTCATATTACTTTCTGATATTGGGTTTTAAACATGTTTCTTTACTTCAAAAATTAAATGCAAGGATATTTTTGTAACTCCATAGAAAACAAAAAAACCTCGATCGCATTGTTTTTTTCATGGCTAAACACTGGAGAAAAAAATCTTGACTAAGGTTCTCATAATTCGTGCATGAAAGGGTTAATAGGTTTTGTTGTTTTAGTTCCATATCAGCCAACACAGTGGACACTTATGCATCATCCCATACACTGACATTCAGACCATTACTGTAACTGTGCTGTTCTAGATAAACCTGATCTGCACTAACATGTTTGAGTGTAAAAAAATGTGAATTGTTAGACAATTTTTTTTGTTTTTGTTTTTTTGCATATTATATCCATGCAGGTATGTTAAAATGTTAGAAAACATCAGGTTATCAGCATTTATTTCATAGTTTTCTCAGAGTATATCAGTAAATATGTTTCTTTACTTCTAACATTAAACGCATGGTATTCAGCTGAATGGACATTTTGGCAACTCCATGAAAAATAGGATCATAAAACATCAATCACATAGTTTTTTGTTTTGTTTTTTTCATGCCTAAATGTCTAGAATAAAATCTTGATGAAGGTTCTCATAATTCATGCATGAAAGGGTTAATATCTACCAAATTTGTATTTTTATGTATAAAATTCAATATAATCAAAGTACCTTGCCTGAGCTTTTCATTTTGTATTTTGCAACCAATGCTGCAGTTCACAGATACAATACTCATCAAAATCAACATTTTCATTCGCCTAAATGTGTCACATCAAGAGCTCAGTTTTGTATAAGGTGTGGAGGGTGTAAACTGTGGAGCCAATTTTCACATGTTCTTGGAAATAGCACATCAGAGATATCCTGCAAGAAATATTTAAGGAAATCAATTATGATATCGCCTTGATATATATTACACTTTGCTCAAATATTTATCTCTGTTACTTATGGGTTAATTTTAAACCTTGTACTGCTCACTCAGTCAGAGTGGCTTTTAACAATGCATTCCACATTATACATGGTCTTCATCGTAGCTGTAGTGCCAGTGGTATGTTCTGTTTTAATAATGGTCGCTCTTATTATGAGATGTTACGGAAAGCAATTTTGAATTTTATACTGCGTTTAAGTCACTCTAGAAATGTTGTGATTTTTACAATTGTTAACTCTGACTTTTATGCAGATTCTACACTTGTTAAATACTGGCACCAGCATCTTTATACTTGTTATAAAAGATACAGTGTGTGCACGTGTGTTGTTTTTATATATATATATATATATAAAACCCTTTTTATTATTATTATTATTATTATTATTATTATTATTATTATTATTATTATTATTATTATTATTATTATTATTATTATTATTGTTATTATATGTTTATTATACTCTATGGACTGTAATTATTTACATGTCTGATACAAATAAATAAATGAAATAAAAATAAATATGTAATATGTATATATTTATATTTTCTTTCTTTTTTTTTAATGAATTCTGAATGTGTATGGACTATGGAAGTCTCATAATTTTTTATAATGTTTATGTATTTATAAGGTGGAAGCTTTAAAACAAGTCATTTTAGGCTTTCTGCCTCTCCCTGCACCTTTACTGTTCTATTATGACTTTGATCAGTGTCATGTATGTGCAAAATAAATCAATGGATCAATAAATCAATATTTGTAAATTGAAAAGGATCCAAAACTGTGGATTCTGGGGGACACAAGCTCTGTTAATGTGACGTGTTTTAAGAAATACTTTATTTTACTTGCAAGCACTGCAATGAAAAAATGTATTTTAATTAACTGGAAATCTGAAAATTCCCCACCAATAAGACAATGGATTAATGAACTTGTGTCTTACTGCACACCTGAAACAATGTTATATAATGTGAGAGAGAAGCCTGCAGCCTTTGACAAAATCTGGGGCTCCTTCACAGACATTCTGCCCTCTCTGGACTTAGTTGACCATGGTGATGTGAGACTTCCTGGACCAACTTCGAATTAGCCCTCTGTAGGTTCTTCTTGTAGAACTTCCACATTGATGTATTTACTGTGAGTAATGTGTTGATTTATATACATATGACTGCGTACAGATGGGTGTAATTATAAACTGTACACAGACTGTGTAGGTATAGAAATGAAAGGAAACTGAGAGTCATACGGGGGAGGAGGGTGGGGGGTGGGATGGGAAAAGTTCATGTAATATTTTTGTTTTGTTTTGATCTTGATTTTGATTGTTTGTTTGTTTGTTTGTTTGTTTGTTCTTTTCTCCTCTGTTGTGCAAGGGAGGAGGGTGGGGGGTGAGATGGGAAAAGTGCATGTAATATTTTTGTGTTTTTTTTAATTTTCATTTTTATTATTTATTTATTTGTTTGTTTAATCTTTTCTCTTCTGTTGTGCAAGGGAGGAGAGTAGGGGGTGGGATGGGATGGGATGGGAAAAGTGCATGTAATATTTTTGCGTTGTTTTGATTTTCATTTTTATTATGTATTTATTTATCAGTTTGTTTGTTTGTTAATTTATTCTTTTCTCTTCTGTTGTGTGAGGGTGGGATGGGATGGGATGGGATGGGACGGGAAAAGTGCCTGTAATATTTTTGTTTTGTTTTGATATTTATTTATTTATTTATTTATTTATTTATTTATTTATTTATTTATTCATTTATTTATTTATTATTTATTCTTTTCTCTTCTGTTGTTCAAAAATCCTCCCTGTGTGGTGTATCTGTAAGTTTATTCATTTATTTATGTTCCTTCTGTAAAAAGTGCCTTATCTCACTGTAACTAACTGTAGATGTTTGCTAAACAACACAAACATACTGTAAAAGCAAATTAAAAGAAAACAACAAACAAACAGAAAAAACATGATCATCACCAAAATTTAACCATTTGTTCCTTGTGCCAGTGTCAACATTTCCTGAAATTTTCATCCAAATCTGTCCATAACTTTTTGAGTTATCCTGCACACAAACAGACAGACAAACCTACGCTGACAAAAACATAACCTCTTTGGTGGAGGTAAAAAACACAGATTACACTGGTCAACAACAAATTTATTGATTAAGTATTTTGAGCTGATTTAGGATCATTTTGGTGTGCTGAATCCAAAAATCACATTAATTTTGCTCAATCAGGTCAACTTTCTGAACTATGCTACATATTGGCTTTTTAATATTTTTGCTTACATTTATGGGCATTTTCACATCATATGATTCAAAATTCTTTCATATTTCTTGCAATAAACGAGTTCTGAGGATTTTACTTTTGCCAATTTATGATTAATGGTGTTTTTAATATTACAGGTGAATGAAATTGGTTCGACTGGAAGATCCTGCAAAAATAAGCCTGACGTATTCTGCTACATCTGCAGTGAAAACACCATTGTACCTAACAGGAATCCTGTTAGAAAAGGATTTTTTTTCTCTTAAAACCTATTTTGGGCGAGAACTATATAAAAAATCAACTGATAAAGTCACAAAAATGTAATCAATTTTGTGAGAAGATCAAATTTTTCAAAATCAAATTAGCAAAAAAACCTGACCTGGTTGAGAAAAACAGATGTCATTTTTGGATTTAGCGGTGCAAAATGGTCCTAATTCAGTTGAAAAAACCTAGACAACTTGCAAAAAACATTTTTTTGTAACCCTGTGTTATATTTGTAGTGTATATTGTCACAGTTTGCTTTGCTGCTGTCTCCTCCCTGGCCCTGCCTCCTCCTCAGTTACATTGGTTTCACCTGGGACTCCTGCTGCCGTCCTCTCCCTCACCTTTCCACTCCTACTCAGCCACGCCCACCTCATCAGGCCGACTCTCCTCACCTGCACAGATGCAGCTCATCCTCCAATCAGCCTCGTATTTAAGCCTCACTGACTCTTCGGTTTCTGCCAGATTGTCTTTGGAACCTGCCAGAGTCCAGCATTTATCTGCACTTATGGTCCTGTTTTCTGACCTCTGTCTGATTTTGACCACGTCTCTTCGCCTCAGTCCTGGTAACCTGACCTGTTTTCTTTTTCTTTCTTTTTCTTTATTTATACATTTACATAAACATGTACTTGGACATTAAAAAAAAATCAACACAAACACAATACAAAAAACTAAATTACACAACAAACCTATTAAACAAAAGAAAACTAGGCAAAATCATACAAAAAACAGCAGCAAAACAAACAAATAATATTATGAGCTTCTCTAATGCTGCTCAGGGCTGACCTGTTTTCTGCCTGTGACCCTGAGTTCGGTGATTCTGGATTTTCCTGGTTTCACCTCTGCTTGTCCTCTCCACGTCTCTCTTCCTGTTATCCATTCTACTCACTCTCCTTACCCTATTTCTGTGCTGTGTGTTTTAAATAAAGACATTTCTGAACTGATTCTGTTACCTGGTGTACTGTATTTGGGTCCTAACCAAACCCATGACACATATACATGATGTGGACAAAAGAATTGGGACACAATCTGGTGTTTCATTGGTAGCAGTGCTGTTAATGGCAAATCTCATAATGTAAAATGTAATTTCATTGCAATAAATGTCTTTATTTTATCATAATTTTGTTGACTTTATCATCTATGCTTACAAAATGCTTTCGTTTGTTCAACGTCAACATTTCTTTTAACATGATAATTGTTTCAGTCTTCTACCTCTACATTTATGACTTTTTTTTTTCCATATTCTGATCATAAATAATCATTTTTAACTACAAGTACCCATCCAGTTTCTTCAACTCTCATTTAAAGGCAATATTGATTTGACATATATCGACATAATTATTGACAGGAACATTTTATTTACAGTAATATTTCATATCAACAGGAATGGGAGTAACGTGTCCTGATATTTTTGTCCATATAGAGCATTAATTTTGATAATCACACTAGTTGTTAAACCATCTTTTAAAAATCATATTTTAAAACTAGTGACATAAATTCTCTAATCTGCGTTGATTCGTCTTAACCCATAAAAACCCAAACAGCCACAGGTAACAGAAACTGTCTACTGATGTAAAATGTTTAATAACTATTAATCCATTAATCCTATCAATGCATGTAAATAATTGGTGTAAAATGCAGTTATTCATCCTTTCATGGTCATCAGATATGACCCATTTGGATGTTCAGAGGCTCCGTAGTTACCGTGGAATCACCGCCATCTTCTACAACATTGATTCACCAGTAAAATTCATGGAGTTGGATCAATGACAGTGGATGGACATGTGTTTTTGTGTTCATTAATGATATTGTTGCTGAAAAAGTACATTTTTCTTCAGTTTACTCTGTTTTTGAGATAATTACCCTAAATTTAAATCTGAGCTTTTATGAACATCGACATTATCAGTAAATTAAATATATGAAAATAGCAGATTTTCACTGAAATAAAAAAGATACTACAATAAAAGGTGATAAATCACTTACAAAAGGTTAAATAGAGAGAATAATTAATTTGGGAACTGCCACAAAAGTAGCACTGGGTCTTTAAAGGTTAAATCTGACTATGTCTTTACAGCGTGTATTACATTATACTGTATAAGAAAATATGTCTTTCAGTAATGCAAAAATGCTGACAATAATCAGTAGTTTACAGAAAGCAGATGTTGTAGATGCTGCTTCAGTTATATTAATGCAGCTGATGATCTTAATTTCTTACATTTGTTTTAAATATCTCATGTTGCCTCTGTTTTTATCATCTATGGACCATACTGGAAATAGGTGGCAACACTTTAACGTGTATCCTTTGGCTTTTGTTTGAGCGATGAATCATTCATAAAATCAATCAGTCAATGCTTCAACCTTTGTCTTGTGTTATCATCTTACAGAATCCCCTGTTGTACATCATTGTAAAACTGTAGATGTCCAAGATTTTGCAGCTACTTCTGAATACCGTGTCTTAATAAACACTGGAGCAGATGCTGAAAACGCAAATGAGTCTCAATGGCAATAAATAAAGCGACTCCAATAATCAGTCATGGGTGGAGGGGTTCAGGTATGAGCTTTAGCAGCTTGAATGTCAGAAGCAGAAACATTAGTCATGGACAAATGCAAATGTAACATCATCTGGATTAAAACGTGATTGACCTCTAATTATCTTGTTATGTTTGACCTGTACAATGTTTATTTTATTTAGTTTTTCTTTCAGCGTCAGGTGTCAACATCAAGAAATTCATCCGGTTTATTTAATGTTATAATTTTGCACTCGTTTAATCTGAGAATAGACACATTTACCAGAAATGTTTTCATAAAACTACTGTAAAAATGCTGTTTTCTTGAACCTTTAATGCAGGGGTGTCAAACTCATTTTTGTTCAGGGGCCACATTTAGCTCAATCTGATCTCTTGTGGGCCAGACCAGTAAAATAATGACTTAATAACCTATAAATAATGACAAATCCAAGTTTTTATTTTTGTTTTAGTATAAAAAAAACCCAATTAAATTATGAAAATATTTACATTTTACAAAAAAGATGTGAATAGCCTGAAAAAACAGAAATTTCATTTGAAAAATTAGTGCAATTTTAACAATATTATCCCTCGACTTAGTATTTATACATATATGTCAGGGTAGAGACTGCGATCTGGTAGGATTGGCGATTCCACCAGTAGAAACTCCGATCAGAGTCTCTACCGGTAGAAACTCCGATCAGAGTCTCTATTGGTAGAAACTCTGATCCTACCTACCTAACCCTAACCCTAACCCCTAACCCACATCTGGACTTTTTAGTTAGTCTCAGCATGCTCACATAATATATAAATAATTTATGGAAAGCACCAAATATTAAAACAATTTGTGAAATATAAAATGACAACAATTTTCTCAAAACCTTTGGAATTTCAACATTAACTTTGCATTTGGCAATTCTATTGGTAAGATCGGAGTTTCTATCAGTAGAGACTCCGATCGGAGTTTCTACCAGTAGAGACTCTGATCGGAGTTTCTACTGGCAGAGACTTCGATCGGAGTCTCTACTGGTAGAATCGCCGATCCTACCAGATCGCAGTCTCTACCCTTACATATACATTACACACAGTGTTACATAAACATTTGGTAACAGGCAGAATATTGTTAAAATTTTGGATTTTGGAACTAAAATTTTCACAGTTTCTACAATATTCCATCTCTTATTATTAATACAACTACAGATCACAGTGGATCCATAAATGCACAAAAACATTTAGTCACAGGCAGAATATTGTTAAAATTGCACATTTCGGGTTGTTCATCTTTGTTTTTATTTATGTATTTATTTGCATTTTATTGTGAAAGAATCATTTTGTAAATGTAAATATTTTCACAGTGTAATATTTTTTTCACTTAAATTTTTCCACATAATTTTTCACAAAGAAAATTTGTTGTTGTCATTATTTATGGGTTATTGTGTTGTTGTTTTTTGTGGAGATCACATTGGTCTTCATGTGGAACCTGAACCAAATGGATTTTTGACAACCTGGACTGTTCTGGTTAATTTTTGCACTTTCATCCCACGGGCCGGAATGGAACCTTTGGCGGGCCAGATTTGGCCCCCGGGCCGCGTATTTGACACCTATGCTTTAATGAGTTTGTTATTTAGAAAGCCATGTATAGATATTTTTAGACTTCCATTGCATTTTATTTGCTTACATTTACCCTCTCCTCAGCAGGTTAGAGCAACTTACTGGCTAAAATTGATAAAATATGAATTAATTCTACAGTTTTAGGGCTTGAACATGTTTGCTATGAAGCCTCTGAATGTGCAAACAGAACATAGAGTATGTGTTACCACTGCCAAGGTGATAAACTCCATTCCACCTGACTTTTTAACCCCTTGTAGACTGTTTTTGCAAATATGCCTCAATATTCCACTGTTTTTGAAATGAGGTTAAACAATGAAACAAAGGCTCAGGTGTGCAGGTTATTCTATTGACGCAACTATTGATCCAGCCAAACAAGACAAAAATGACCCAAAAATCAGTAGAATATCATGAAATTAATAACACTGTTACTGAAACAAGATGTTAATACTAATCCATGAATGTAAGGGATCATATATAACTAGGTAGCACGTACAATCAGTTACAAAAAACAGTGGAAAATTGAGGCAAATTAACCCTTTCATGCATAGTGGTCACTACAGTGGACAGCTATTCTACAGCTGTTCTCTTGTATATTCATGGGTTTAGCTGTTTTAGTTCCATATCAACCAACACAGTGGATGCTTATACACCATCTCATAAACTGCAATTCATACCATTATTGTAACTTTGCTGTTCTTGATTGGTTCTTGAGTGGAAATCAATTGTTAATTGTTATTTTTTGCATCTTATCTCCATGAAGTGAGTAATAACTAGTATTAGGATATGTTAAAATGTGAGAAAACATCAGATTAGCTGCATTAAACATGGTTTCATTTCACTGTTTTCATATCACTTTATGATAGTGGGTTTTAAATACATGTTTCTTTGCTTCAAGAGTAAAATTCATGGTGTAGCTGAGTGGACATTTTTGTAAATCTATGAAAAAAAAACCTCAGTCTCATTGTTTTTTTCATGTCTAAGGAGGAATAAAAACACTCAAAAAAACAAACAAACAAAAAAAAAAAACCCAACTCAACTAAGGTTCTCATAATTTATGCATGAAAGGGTTAATGACAATAGTCTATCTACAGTGGGGGTTAAATCCTATTTGACTACCCCTGGATTCAAAGAACAGGAATTATCTTCGACACTTGTCTTGAATTTATGATGAATTGTTCTTTAGTGCTCATGATTTCCATAAAAAATACACAAATTACAAAAATATGTAAGAATCTAAGCCTTCTAATGATACATAGCACTGCCTAAATGGGAACAAGTAATATGTTTATGACTTAATGAACATTCCGGGGGGTCTAAGATCATGCTTAGAGGGGTTGCTAGTGATCTGGTGGAGTTCAAACGGCTAAAAAGTCATGGATTTTGCTTCCTTAAACCTGCAGATACCCTGTGTTATTAACCCATAAAGACCCAGCGGTACTTTGGGGCAGTTCCCAGATGAATTTTTCTGTAGATTTAACCTTTCTTAAGTGATTTATCACTATTTCTTACAACATTATTCTCTGTATTTTGCTTTGTTTTTAGGGAAAATCATGCGTTTTCTCAATTTATTTTTCTGATCATACAGATGTTCATAAAACTTCAGATTAAAGCTGAAGGTAATTATTGCAAAAACAGAGAAAAATGAAGAAAAAGTGACTTTTTCAGCCAAGATTTCAATAGCTGAATGTAAAACAAGTGTCTCCATCCACTGTCATTGATCCAACTCCATGGGTTTTACTGGTGAATCAGTGTTGTAGAAGATGGTGTTTCCACATTCACTACGGAGCCTTTGAACATCCAAATGGGTCATATCTGATGACCATGAAAAGATGACAAACTGTATTTTACCTAAATTATTTACACTTATTGATAGTTTCAGTGGTTCAGAAGATATTAAACATTTTTGATCAGTAGCTGCTTGTTGTCACCACTGCTAATTTTGTGGCAGTTCCAAAATATTTTTTTCTCTATTTAACTTTTCTCAAGTGATTTATCACCATTTATTATGACTCAATCCTCTGTATTTTGTGTTTTTCGGTGAACATAACATATTTTTCTATATTGAATTCACGGATCATGTAGATGCTCATAAAAGCTCAGATTAAATTCAAAGGTTATTATTTTGAAACAGCGAAAACTAAAAATAAGTAACTTTTTTAGGAAAATATATCATAATGGGAACACAAACCAAGTGTCTCCATCCACTGTCATTTGTTAAACTCCATGGGTTTTACTGGTGAATCAATGTTGTAGAAGATGACGGTGTTTCCACGGTAACTACAAAGCCTTTGAACGTCCAAATGAGTCATAACTGATGACAAACTATTTTAACCTAAATTATTTATGTGTATTGATAAGTTCAGCAATTTAGAAGATATTAAACATTTTTGATCAGTAGCTGCTTGTTGTCACCACTGCTACTTTTGTGGCAGTTCCAAAATATTTTTTTCTCTATTTAACTTTTCTCAAGTGATTTATCACAATTTATTATGACACAATCCTCTGTATTTTGTGTTTTTCAGTGAACATAACATATTTTCCTATATTGAATTTACGGATCATGTAGATGCTCATAAAAGCTCAGATTAAATTCAAAGGTTATTATATTAAAACAGAGAAAACTAAAAATAAGTGACTTTTTTGGGAAAATTATCATTGTGGGAACACAAACGAAGCATTTCCATCCACTGTCATTGATCCAACTCCATGGGTTTTACTGGTGAATCAATGTTGTAGAAGATGACGGTGTTTCCACGGTAACTACAAAGCCTTTGAACGTCCAAATGGGTCATATCTGCTGACAAACTGCATTTTACCTAAATTATTTACATGTATTGATAGATTCAGTGACTCAGAAGATATCAAACATTTTACATCAGTAGATGTTTGTTGTCACCTGTGGTGGTTTGGGTTTTTATGGGTTATTATCTCTGGGAGCTGTTTCACAGGATCCAGTGTCACCGTGTGGTCTGCTGTCCATGGTGCTGAAATCTGACAGACTGTGGCTTGGTTTTGCTTCTACCCTCAGCTCCCACTCACTCTCAGCCTCATTAGTTTGCTCCCGGACCGCTATCTCACATCATCCAATGATTAATATACATCTGTCTGTGGAGGCTGAGATATGCATATCATAAAACCAGGGGACAGGAATGCCATTTATTTCCTGTTGGCAGTGAGGCAGCAGCGCTTCTCCATTTAACCCGGTTGAAAATGGCACTTACAACCACCCGAAGATTTGCACCAAATTTGTATGCAGAGGGTAGAAATGAGCGCTGGATCAAAGTTAAAGAGGAGATTCATTTGATGGCTATTCCTGGAGGGCATGAGTGATGGCCTCCAGCTGATGCACTTGATGAGTTTTCGAAGTAAAAAATGTTGGCCTTTAATTCATTTTAGAGGAGACTTGTTTTTCATGAGACCATAAAGCATTTGAAGATCTCACACATGCTAATCCAAGAGCGATACTTGACGGTTGTAGAGACAAAAACCTTCTTAATGTTGAACTATGATGCGTTATGTATTTTTATATCAAATCATGAACTGTTAGGATTAATTCATCTTAATATCCAGCCCTTTGGGACACCTTAAATGCCAGTAATGACAAGCACATACCAACTACTGCCACATGATTACAAACATTATCACCAGATTTGAAGATCATATCATACACTATTGTCTATAAAATTGGAATAATATTGATTTCGGGCACATTCCTCTGTTTATTCCTATTTATATACATCAGTAATCAGCCTTGACTAGATGCAATGATTACATACAGTCCCAGTTACATTTCATCTACCAAGAATCAATCACATTGTCTCAATCATTTTATGAGAAGAGATAAAATAAATAAATAAAATGTTGTGTTCCAGCTTCATGAGCAGCAGTTCATATATCCACAAAATGGAGAAAAGGCCCCAGTCACAATGAAGTGTTTCATCTGCATGATCAGTGAATTAAATATAGGAAAGTACCTGATTTCTCTTAAAATAATGTTCAAAGTTAAAAATAACCGCCTGTCTAAAGCAATCCAGAGAATGTTCAAAATTAGAGACGGTCAATATGAGCTTAGAGGGACAGAAATATTCACAAAGAAAACCTTCAGAACAAATATTATGAAATCCTTTCTGTCTGTCAGAGGAGTAGATCTGTGGAACAGCTGCACAGATGAGTTGAAACTATGGACCTCTGTCTCTCACCTTAAAAAAAAAAAACATTCACAAATATGACTCTTAATAGATATGTTAAGTAAGTTTGTATTTAACATTCAATATTTATTTTAGCATTCTGATAGTGTCTGTTGTTTTCAATGTTGGTGTATGAATATATTTGTCAAAATTGAAGACGTGCTGAAAAATAACGTATAAAGGGGAGGCAAAATAAGAATAAAGCTTCAGCCTACTCCTTATAATTCTGAATGTACAAATTAATTATTGAATTAGTGAAGTTTATTTTTTATAAATTTTCATTCTCAGTGATTTGTTGGATTTATGGACCGGATGGATCTGTGGATTGTGTTTGTTCTTTAGACTGGAACAAATAAATGCAAAAAAATTACACTAAAACTTGGAAAATGCAAAGAATAATGTAATAATACCGAAAAGGATCAGGGCCACTGGAATTAAAATAAATAAGGTCATATATATATATATATATATATATATATATATATATATATATATATATATATATACACACACACACACACACACACACACGTCAAAAGTTTGGATTCACCTGGTTTTTCTTTATTGTCATGACTATTTACATTATAGATTCTCACTGAAGGCATCAAAACTATGAGAGAACACATATGGAATTATGGAGTTAAAAAAAGTGACATAACTCAAAGCATGTTTTATATTTTAGATTCTTCAAAATAGCCACATTTTGCTTTTATTACTGCTTTTCACATTCTTGGCATTCTCTTGATGAGCTTCATGAGGTAGTCACCTGAAATGTTTTCCAACAGTCTTGAAGGAGTTCCCAGTGATGCTGAACACTTGTCGGCCATCTGCGGTCCATCTCATGCCATTTAAATGAGAAGGTGAGTCCAAACTTTTGACTGGTAGTGTGTGTGTGTGTCTGTGTGTATATATATATACATATAAAATCTCTTTTTATAATCATTCTGAGATTAAAGTCAGAATTCTGAGAAAAAATTTGACCTTTTTCTGAGAAAAAAGTCAGAATTCTGAGATTAAAGTCAGAATTCGGACTTTATTGTCAGAATAATAACAAAAAATATATATCTTAGACCTTAATTTTTATTTTTTTTTTATTTTTCCAGTGGCTCTAATCCTCTTCTGTAGAATAACGATAATAAGAATAATGGTAATGCTTAAATGTAGACAGAAATTCATTCACAACAATAAAAAAAATAAAAAAATAAAAAAAATTGTTAGTTCTGGGTCTTTATGGGTTAAAACTGAAACCAAAAAACCTCCAGTGACTTAATCTCTGGAAAACTTTATCTCTAGATCATTTATTGGTGAGGTTTTGATGTTCTTAGGACAAATAAAATCCATTCTGATATGATAGTGACTGGAATCCCCTCTGTGTTGATCTGTTGTGATTGGGCTTTAATATCCTCATTAATCCAATCACTGCTTCTCATTAAAACTGAGTAAAAACAAATCAAAGTCTCCACATAAACATCATCATGAACACATATCGGTTTATCTGATGTCTCCTGAAAGTGACAGCGTCCATCAACAGAGACACAGAGTGGAAATCCGATCCGCTGAGGTTGAAGGCGCTCGGCTCTTTCCGTCTGTGTCCGTGCGCTCATTAACATTCCTCACTTGTGGGTGTGATGTTGAAAGGATCTCCGGCGCGCCGAGCGGAGACGCGCAGTGTCCCTGTGCGTTCAGAGGAGGCATCAGCTGCCGGCAGGAGGGAAGCGACGAGGAGGAGAGGAAGAACACACAGCAGACCTACATTGCAGCCTTTCCATTCCTTCACTGCTGGTGTCCTTTCACTGCAAAAAAAAAAAAAAGAAAACAAAAAAAAAAAAAAAAAAAAAAAAAAAAAAACGGTCACTGGCTGCAGAATATATAGGCTTGTGTTTTGTTTTGTTTTTTTCTCAAAAGCCGGAGGTCTCAAATATGTGTCGGATCTAACATCTCCTGAGAGAAAGAGGAATATCAGGCTCCCTGGTGGATGTGGACACCTAAACTGAGGACATGCAAAAGATAGTGAATTTATCCATTTCAGTTCTGCTTGTTTTATGGGGATGCGCGCTTGGAGGCTCGCCCAGTGTCCAAATTGGTGCGTATTAATTTAGTTACAAGAAAAAAAAAAGAAAAAAAAACAGCACTTTAACAGCAAAGAAGAGTGAAATTAGTTGGAATATGGGTGTTGTTTTACAAACCTGATCCAGAGTTAAGTGCTGTATTTGTGTCTGATTTCAGGGGGACTCTTTCCAAGGGGCGCGGATCAAGAGTACAGCGCATTTCGGATAGGGATGGTTCAGTTTGGCACCTCGGAATTCAGACTGACGCCCCATATTGACAATCTGGAAGTGGCGAACAGTTTTGCCGTTACCAATTGCTGTAAGTAGCAGAAACACCCCCCACCCCTCTTTTTTATTTATTTATTTATTTTTATACATGAGCGTATAATTCTACAAGTGTTCCCATCCCATGTCTCGCTCGTGCTGTGCGTTTTCATCATGACTTTACTGGGGATAAGATAATCGATTCTTATCTAATCCATATTCTGTCGTGGCTGAGAGCTGGATACTTGGAGAGTCCATCCTCTCCATGGTGTAGGCAGGGAAAGTTGGTTTCCACAGTAACAGTCAGTCATATTCATCCCATTCCATTCCTTCAGATTCAGAGATCAGACAAGGCTACACTGGAAAAAAAAAAAACAAACAAAAAAAAAACTATCGATTACAGCTGTTACTTTTATCTGAGTCTCTGAAATCATTTATTCTGGAGTGAAAATTAATGTCAGTTCAATCCTCTTTTGGCTTAAAACGAGGAAAACTGTATTTTAAGTAAATAAACCCAAGCTGCCGTACTTGCCGTATTGATATTTTTCGTCTCCTTTCCAAAAAAAAAAAAAAAAAATGATAAGACTTGCTGAGATGGACATTTTTTACAGTGTGTAGCGGTGTCACGTCTTTTCTCAGCTCCGTGTCCCTTTGTCGGCGCTAAAGAAAAAAAAAAAAAGAGCATACGTTTCTTCGTGGACCGTGAACGCCTCACAGACTAATGGCAGAGTGACGTTACAACATGCATTGACGATTAATAGGACGTGATTAATTGACAGGCGAGGCAAGAAAAAGCAAAAGATCTGGATGATCCTTGGAGGAATACACAGGAGAAAACATAAATGACGACTGTGCTGTAAAGTGACTGTTTCAGATCCAACTCCATCACTGTTTTTTTTTTTTTTTTTTTTTGTAATGTAAAGTGTTCTCAGACGGTTTCCTCAAAATAGCTTTTTTTTTTTTTTTGTAAACACTCGCAACAGGCAGCAGAAAATTGCTTCTAAGGTCCCTATTCTTAATAACCACAGCTCTTACATTTCATTAGGCGGTTGCCAAGCGACTACTCCTCTCACAGTCAGTTAAACATAAATCAAACGCTTCTGATTGGTGCGCGCACCGGTCCAATCGATTTCATTACCATATAAAAGCTTCCTGCTTTGAGAGCCAAACTGCGTCCAATTGATCACAGCCAGAGCCCTGTGAATGTCCAACATACACAGTATAAGTACTATTATCTTATGTTTGCATCCTGTACTTCACTGGAAGGACTTTGAACGTTACATCATATGATTTAACCCCATATATGCATCTTATTTCTACAAAAAAAACAAAACAAAACAAAAAAACCATGAGCCATGTCTTTGTTTTTTTTGAGTGCATGATGTGCAAAAAGTCAGGTTATGAGATAAACTAGATCCAACGTGCACAGTATGAGTATTATTATCTTATTTTTGCATCCTGTACTTTACTGGAAGGACTTTGAACGTTACATCATATGATTTAACCCCATATATGCATCTTATTTCTACAAAAAAAAAAAAAAAACATGAGCCATGTCTTTGTTTTTTTTGAGTGCATGATGTGCAAAAAGTCAGGTTATGAGATAAACTAGATCCAACATGCACAGTATAAGTACTATTATCTTATGTTTGCATCCTGTACTTTACTGGAAGGACTTTGAACGTTACATCATATGATTTTAGCCCATGTATTCATCTTATTTCTGCAAAAAAGCATGAGCCTCATCCTTGTTTCTTGAGTACATGGTGTCCAAAAAGTCAGGTTATGAGATAAAATAGATCCAACATACACAGTATAAGTACTATTATCTTATGTTTGCATCCTGTACTTCACTGGAAGGACCGTGAACGTTACATCATATGACTTAGCCCATATATGCATCTTATTTCTACAAAAAAAATAAAATAAAATAAAAAAACATGAGCCATGTCTTATAAACTAGATCCAACATACACAGTACAAGTACTATTATCTTACGTTTGCATCCTGTACTTCATTGGAAGGACTTTGAACATTATGTCATATGATTTTAGCCCATGTATTCATCTTATTTCTACAAAAAAAACACAAGCCACATCCTTGTTTCTTGAGTACATGGTGTCCAAAAAGTCAGGTTATGAGATAAAATAGATCCAACATACACAGTATAAGTACTATAATCTCATGTTTGCATCCTTTACTTCATTGGAAGGACTTTGAAGGTTACATCATATGATTTTGGCCCATGTATTCATCTTATTTCTTCAAGAAAACATGAGCCACATCCTTGTTTCTTGAGTGCATGATATGCAAAAAGTCAGGTTATGAGATAAACTAGATCCAACATACACAGTACAAGTACTGTTATTTTATGTTTGCATCCAGTACTTCACTGGAAGGACTTTGAACGTTACATCATATGATTTTAGCCCATATATGCATGTTATTTCTGCAAAAAAGCATGAGCCTCATCCTTGCTTCTTGAGTACATGGTGTCCAAAAAGTCAGGTTATGAGATAAAATACATCCAACATACACAGTATAAGTACTATTATCTCGTGTTTTCATCCTGTACTTCACTGGAAGGACTTTGAACGTTACATCATGATTTTAGCCCATGTATTCATCTTATTTCTACAAAAAAACATGAGCCACGTCCTTGTTTCTTGAGTACATGATGTGCAAAAAGTCATGAGAGTTATGAGATAAAATAGAAAATAAGTTCATTATAGATGCATTTTTTGTCAAAATCAGAGTAGATCTGATGCAAAAATGTAAAAAAAAAAAAAAAAAAAAAAAAAAAAAAAAAAAAAAAAGATTTTTAAAGTGTTTTGTTAATTTTTAGAACAAATTGCCTCTGCTATGTACATATTTATCTGATTATTAGTCTAATTAATCATAATTTTGGTAAATTATCATTGCTGCTTGAGTTCCTATGTGATTCTTACTACAAATCAGCTGACACTTGTTGTTTTGGACTGTTTGACTCCCCCTCGGTCATAAACATTAATAGCAGTAGCTGTTGTTGGCTTTCAGCAGGTGTTTGTGTGTTCGAAGACCTGCTCACAGTTAAAACTCCCCCTGCGTGGGCGTAAAAATGCACTAAATACTGCAAAAGTCCCTGTCTTTATGTTCTGTGACATAGCATGGAGGCTGAACGTTCACATTGTGTGTGTCTGAGGTCTTCATACTCTAATGACACAGTGGAGGGAGCGTTAACAGAGGGAGGGGTGAGGGTAGCTGGGGTGAGGTAAGGTGGTAGTGGTGGGAAGGGGGAGGGGGTTTGCTTTTAGAGCCAGTAGATGGCAGTCTGCCTCATGGTCCACTCTTAGATGTAATTAAGTGCATCAACACCATGTCTCTTAAAAAGCACTTTGTGTGACTGCACGCACTACAGGAGGAAAAATCAAAGCTGATGTAGCGTTTTGAAAGCTAAACCATAAAAATGAAGACTATTGCTGTCTTCACACGTTCCGGTTCTTGCACTTTAAGTTATTTCCAGTTTGCTTTATAGATCAGGGGTGTCAAACATACAGCCCGTGGCCCAAAAGCAGCCCACCACAGGGTCCAATCCGGCCAGTTGGATGAATTTGTGCATATACAGGGTGGGGAAGCAAAATTTACAATATTTTGAGGCAGGGATTGAAAGACAGTGTATGACCAATTAGTTTATTGACAGTCATGAGAATTTATTTGCCACAAGAAATTTCCATAATAAAAAATGTTTTTATTCTATGTGTCCTCCTTCTTTCTCAATAACTGCCTTCACACGCTTCCTGAAACTTGCGCAAGTGTTCCTCAAATATTCGGGTGACAACTTCTCCCATTCTTCTTTAATAGTATCTTTAAGAAAGTCGACATTGCTGTGTGATGTTCTATTGGTAGCATGTTCTAAAACGCCCCAAACAGCAGAATCCAGAGGGTTTAGATCTGGGCTAGAAGGCGGCCATAAACATGATTCCCAAAAATTGCTAAAGTTGGATTTGTTGCTGTTGTCAACAAGTGTTTTGGTGTTCTTGTGTAAGATTTTAACTTCAAATCATATTCTACTGCATTTCTAACGGTCTTGTTGTCTACCTCAAGTTCAGTTACCATTTTTCTCATGGATTCTGTTGGATCCTTTAGGATTTTGGATTTGAGAGCTTTAATAAAAGCTTTGGTACGTTTTTTGTTGCTTCCTCCACTTCCAGACTTTCTCGTAATAGTTTTGCTCATAGTCATTCTCTTCTTTCCATTATAAACAGTCTTTATGGACACTCCAACTGTTTTTGAAATCTCCTTTGGTGTGACGAGTGCATTCAGCAAATCACACAGTCTTTGACGTTTGCTTTCCTGATTACTCATATGGGCAAAAGTTTCTGAAAAGGTATGGATAATAGTGTTAGGTATGATTATGACATCAATATATGTTTGGTTTCAAAACAGTTGACCTAGTGCCTGCTGAGAAAAAACAACTAAATGTTCATTGTAAATTTTGCTTCCCCACCCTGTAGATATTAACAAGTAAGGGTTTTCAAATAATTTTAGTTCAGGGGCCTAACCCTAACCCTACAGCCCAATCAGACCTGAAGTAAAATAACAACATAATAATCTCTAAATGATGATAACTTTACATTTTCTTTGTGATTTAAATGTGAAAAAAGTATAATTACATCATGAAAATATCTACATTTACAAACTCATATTAAAATGTGAATAACCTGAACAGCATGAAATGTTTTAAGAATAAGGCTGCCTACATAGTCAACACATGTGACATGTGCAAGCGACACTAGGGATTCGAATCGAGACCCGTTTCCTTTTAAGAACCGCTTCCCAGTAGCTCAATTCCTTGGAATCGTTTAGCTGCCTGCTCAATGATTCTGCTTATCAATTCCACCTTTGTTGCGCATGCGTGATGACGTTACACGCATTGGACCGTATGTGACCCCTGGAAACTGACTAAAATGAGTTTGACACAGTTTGATTCAGACCAATAAACCCAAACAATCTACAAGAAATAAGATTTTGATGTTCTTAGCTGAACCTCAAAAGCCAAATTAAACTTTCACGTTCCACATTTGCTGCAGGATGGACATTTCCTGTCTTGAAAACATTATATTTTCTTGGATTACTCCGATACAGTGAAGGCAGTTTTTAATCTAATGAAGTATGACACAGAGCATATGAGTGTTTACACTTTAGGCATTTCACACTGAGGTCGTATTTGGCCTGTGAAGCAGCGGACTTCACCAAGGCAGCATTCCTCCATCGATAACAGTTCACCCGGACTGGTCTGCGTCTGCTGCCAAGACCAGAGGAGTCGTTGTGCATGTGTGTTCATGTGTGCACAGTAATACTAGAGTGATGTCCATTTGAAAGCATGCATTTATAAACATCCTACTAATATGGTCAGTTCTTATTTGTCATGCACTGAAATATCAAACATGTTAAACATCCATGATATTTGCGAAGTACGTAGAATTATTATACTTGATGAAAGATTTATGTTCCTTTTAGGCATTTATTAGTGGTAGAAGGTTATTTAAGTTTTTAATTGTATTTGCTTTACATAAAATAAAGGCATAAGTAGATCCAAGGAGAAGTTCCTTATAATTAGAAGCGGGATTATTCTGTTCAACCTGCCATTATTATGGTTGAAAACAGCTGATGAAATGTTTAACCCTTTATAGTTCACTCAGAAATACACAGAAATTCATAAACTCATGAACCTTAGTGTATTTTGGAGGACCTGACAAGACTTTATTACTTTTGTGAAATTTTTCAAAAATATTTAAATGTTATGGAGAAAATCAAGGTAAAGGAAGTTACCATATTTGGTTCCTTAACCATAAGTGGCAAAAAAAAAAAAAATACAAGAAGTAAATATTAAAAAATACAAGAAAGACATATGTAATGTGAAAGGAACATGTATTTTTGGACATTAGAACATCACTTTACAAAAAAACTAAACTTTATTTATAGAACTTTTCATTGAACAGATACAACATTTATAATTTCTTTTTTGTGATTCACTTTTTTTTGTTGTTTTTTCTTGTTTTTCACCCATTAAACATTTTACAGTGATACAACAGGATATAGTTATGTGTAATTATGTCAATAAAAATATGAAAATCAAATGTAAAAAAAAAACCAAACAAACAAGAAAATAACGTTAATAATTTCAAGTAATGTGTTCATGATACAGAGATTAATACCAGACATGATAAACAGAACCCATAGAGGGGAAAAGAAAAAGGCAATACAAACAGGACGTGCATAAAAAGACAGTCAAGACAGTGCATTCTGGTACCATGAACGAAAGAAAGAAAGAAAGAAAGAAAGAAAATAAATAAACAAAGCAGGTTAATAACAATATAAACACCTAAAATGTATTTAAAGTTCCATGCCAGGTAATATATTCACACAGTGTAAAAGAGGCCCCCATATTTTGTAAAAAAATTTTTTATTGAAATTTAAGTTATTTAGCATACACCTCTTTTTTTTTTTTTTTACTTTATGTAAACTATGGTGTTTCTGATCCACTGATCAAGAGCATCACTTTTAGAACATTAGACCAACATCAGTGCTGGTCCAGACCCCTGTCCACATCCACATTCTCCCTTTGAACATCATTCCTTACATTAGTACCATTACTTCATGGTACCTAACAAAGCAGGTCCACTCACTGTTCATGCAGAGGTGGACCTTACAGACCCTGTAGACCACATTGGACCTGAGATTGTTGACTCACTGTCCTCACTGGAACTGTTGATGTCAGTGTCTTGTAATGTATTTGGAAATTACCAAAAAGAGTCACTTGCCTAATAAAGGGTTAATCAATCACCAGAAGATGAGTTAGACTGAATGAATATTGGATAAAACTTGTTGAATGTACAGAACACTCAAGATGTGAGGATTATGTGTACTGTATGTTTTGTTTGTTGTTGACTTTTTGACCTCTCCGTCAACAAATAATAGAATTAAAGAAGATTTCATGTTCAGGTCTGAAAATTTGTCTCTATTTTCAGGTATTGTATGGATAAAATTGTACATTTAGAAGATTAACACTGAGGATTAATCAATAAGTAAAAACTAAATATGTCCCCGGCTGCCATGACTGTGCAGTAAATCGGATATTATTAGGAGTAAATAATTAAGCCGTGTGTATGTGATGTCAAAAAGAAACCAGGATTTAATTTCCATCCTGAAGAATGAAAGGAAAAGGATTTGTTTGTGAAGCATTAGCCTTTCACAGCAGCATCAGTATGATTCACTTTGTCATAACTTACCCAGATTAGACAAACCACATAACTCCAGCAGTGAATTACTGAGAGGAATTATGGGTAACACAGGAAATCAGAAAATGATTTACACCAACAGAGCGTAGCAGTGCTTGGGATGCGTTTGGACATACAGTAATAAATTAACCCTTAAAGACCCAGTGTTACTTTTGTGTCAGATCCAAAATATTTTCTTCTCTATTTTTAACCTTTCTTGAGTTTATCACAATTTATTATGACATAATCCTTTGTGTTTTGTGTTGTTTCAGTGAACATCAGGTATTTTCCTATATTAAACATACTGATCATGTAGACGTTCATAAAAGTTCAGATTAAAGTTCAGGGTTATTATATTAACCCTTTCATGCATGAATTGTGAGAACCTTAGTCAAGATTTTTTTCTTCAGTGTTTTTATTCCTCCTTAGGCATGAAAAAAACAATGCAATCGAGTTTTTTTTTTTCTATGGAGTTACAAAAATATCCATGCATTTAATTTTTTTAAGTAAAGAAATGTGTTTAAAACCCAATATCAGAAAGTAATATGAAAACAATGAAATAAAAACATTTTTAATGCTGCTAATCTGATGTCTTCTCACATTTTAACATATTCTAATGCTAGTAATTACTCACTTCATGGAGATAATATGCAAAAAAAAAACCTCTTCTTGTCTAACAAATAACAACTGATTTACACTTAAACATGATAACTGCAGATCAGGTTTATCAAGAACAGCATAGTTACAGTACTGGTCTGAATGTCAGTGTATGGGATGGTGCATAAGTGTCCACTGTGTTGGCTGATATGGAACTAAAACATCAAAACCCATGAATGTACAAGAGAACAGCTGGAGAATAACTGTCCACTGTAGTGACCTATGCATGGAAGGGTTAAAAAAAACAAAGAAAAGTGAAGAAAAAGTAACTTTCAGGAAAATATATCATTAACTGAAATTAACTGAACATAAACCAAGTGTCTCCATCCGCTGTCATTGATCCAACTCCATGGGTTTTACTGGTGAATCAATGTTGTAGAAGATGACGGTGTTTCCACGGTAACTACAGAGCCTCTGAACGTTTAAATGGGTCATATCTGATGACCATGAAAAGATGACAAACTGTATTTTACACCAATTATTTACATGGATCGATAGAATTAGAGGTTCAGAAATTATTAAACATTTCAATCCAGTGGATGGTTTTGGTCGTCAGTGGCTGTTTGGGACTTTATGGGTTAAGCACTGCAAAAATCTAAATCTTACCATGTGTATTGTTCTCATTTCTAGTCAAAATATCTCATCACACTTAAAATAAGACACGATCGCCTAAAGAGTAACTTTTCAGTGAGATATAAGAACTTATTTTCAGACAACAGATCTTGAAAATCTTATTTCAAGCAATGTTACTAACATAATTTTCACTTGTTCCATTGGCAGATTTTTTTTTTTTGCTTAATTCAAGATTTTTTTTTAATTAATTCAAGCAAAAAAAAATCTGCCAGTGGAACAAGTGAAAATTACCTTTGTAAGATTTATTGAAATAAGATTTTCAAGATCTATTGTCTAAAAATAAGTTCTTATATCTCACTGAAAAGTTACTCTCTAGGTGATTATGTCTTATTTTAAGTGTGAGGAGATATTTAGAATAGAAATAAGAAAAATACACTTAGTAAGATTTATATTTTTGCAGTGAAGCATGTGACTGAGCCTGTCAGAACACACCCTTTCTCTAATTCAGACGTGTTTATAACATTCTGTGTAAAATGCAAAGTGTTCGTTCTATGTATGTTTTCTTGACAAATTAAAGTGTGTATTCTGGTTTTATATTTGACACCTTCTTTCAAAGCAAACCACGCTTCCTCTTCTGAGACCAACAGAGCAGTTTGAGGTCACTGACAGCCGGCCCACGATTTAACACTTCAAAGTTCTAGTTTGTCATGGTTGAATCTCGTCAAACTGTAATTTCATGCATTTACATGCACGTAGCATCTCAGGGAACGCATGCATTCAGGGACCTTGCTGAATGATCAAAAGCCTAAACCAACCATATACATGCAGCAGAGCATTGGTTATAGCCAATTTATTGTTCACACTTAATTAAGTGCATTCTCCTCCATTTCAGAGGGAGCTGTGAAATATTAAATAGGCCTGGGAGCTGGCTGGTCAGAAAATGAGGCTAAAGAACCCTCTGTGGATCTTTGCTTGCCCTGAATACACCCCCGAACCAAGCCCTCTCCACTCTGTCCTCA